>NC_142605.1:26539569-26676887 GCF_041222555.1 Hakea prostrata | reverse complement strand
CACCACTATCACCTTTCTGACACCCCCAAACTGGAAGTCTCAAAAGAAAACCTAACTATCTTCCATTCTTGAGAAAGGTTTGATTATGGTTTCTAGAGAAAAAGAACTTGGAGACTTAATGCAACCTGTGCAAGGGAGTCAAAGAACTTACCTGAATCGCCAATCGGGCTTACGAAAAGGTCGAGAGCGGGAGGATTGTGAAGGCACGAAGAAGACGACAAGGTTTCAAAAACCCAGTACAAAGGAGAATGAAACCCTACAAAGACAACGAACCGCTTTCAAGCAACCCGCACGAGTGTTCGAGGACATGTACGACGAGATGTCGCACACGACAGTTTGCGCTTGTTTGAAGTCCAAACTCATGAATCCAAAGCGGTGGCATTTAAACCGGCTGTTGATTGTGTGAGCAACGATGGTTTCGGCTAAAAGGACGGCGTGGCGTCACCCTCACAATGCTCGAGGAAAAAGTGACACAACCACATTAAATGTTAAATGACATTTAAATGGGTTGAGAATTACGCAAGGCTATTGTTCGACGAAGAACCCAGTTAAAAACCAAGCCCTCGGGATCGACCGAATGCTTGGTCTGGGGGCTTGTGATACGGATAAAATATGATCGAACTTGGTTCGACCCTCGACTCCGGTTGGGATGAAGGGAATCAACTCACTTCCGACCGAGCCGGGTGCATGAGATAGCTTGAGGAAGAAAACTTACTCAGTCACACTAATCATCGCTATCAGAATTCGGTGGCTGCCAGTCATCGCTATCATATGGATAACCATCAGATAACAGTCGGGTTATCCTAGGAGTCATCTACTAGTCCAAACTAGTAGAAGTCTATCACTCAACGGATCTATCAGTTAAGATCCAACGACTATCCGAAGAAGGCTCAAATACATCCAACGAAGAAGATTCGAAGGTACACTATATATAAGACATCACCTACCCACAAGGTAGAGGATGGAAAAAACACTCAGATGCTTAATATCTGAATCGTATTCTTGTTATTCCTTAGCTCTGTGCTCAAGCAAAGCCGTTTGTGATTAAGTTCATCAATTGACTTAGCCTTCGGAGGTGGACTCCCGATCCCAACGGTCAGGCCACATCTGACACTCTATTTTGCAGGTCATCCAAAGGAGATCTAAGGGCTGAGCAGATCTTGGACGCATCAGCACCTAAATAGACAATAAATGTCGTTTGGAAAATGAATTTGACTGGATAACAAATAAGCTTGAAGGGAAAAGACATGGTTAGCTAAGCCATATCCTTTGGAGATAACCCTTAGTAGGTGTCTCTTCTTCTATATAAACAGAAGACTTGATCCTTAATTCCTCTAGAAACAATCCTATACCAATCTTAGTGTTTTGATTTTCGATCAAAAAATTATGTTTATTAAAAATAAAAAATTGAAAAACTTATGTTAAAGAACTACCTAATATTCGGCATCAAAGTTGAGTACCTTTTCACACATGGACCTCATTTAACATTAACATATTCCACGGCCTTAAGTTCTATGGTGTTTATGTGGTCCATCATTGGGCGTTAGCTAGATTGAATGTATAGGACAGTGTATTTAAGCATATCCTTTGTAGAATTATTTATGTAAGCATCAGCCGTGTCGTTCTAACATTACACATATGCTCCCACATCTGACTAGGGAGTCTGCTAATCTGGCGACGACCCTAAAAATATTAAGAAATTCCACTCCTTGCTTAAATTGTTATCCAAATATTAATGGAAAGAACTGTAAAGCCCCATAATCGATCAAATTACAATGGTGAAAAGGATGTTAAAGGCTTCAATACAAGGAGAATTTGGGAGGCGCTTATAGTCTTAACTCAATGATTTTTGCTCAAAAGTTCTTTCGATACTTTGATCTCAGGTTACAATTTATACTCATAACCGGCCCATGAATTCAAGCCGTACAACTATGATTACCTTTTCAACACTCTTCTTGTAATTATATAGTTTCTCATCATGAAAAGTATGATTTTGAGGTCTACTTACCAGAGTAGTACTCCAAATTCAGGATTTATAATTAGATCAATAACATAGATTGACATGTAAATAGATGCCTTCATGACACTGATATTTTTTTAGTCTAGAGGAAAATGATATTAGGTTCTTTAAATTAATTCTAGAGGAGTTAAAAAGAGTCATGTAAAATAAAGTGGGGGTAGAGACTACCACCAAGACTAAGATAAAGAACACTACTTTGAACCCTTTGCAAGTTAACTAAGAAAACACTAGATGCAATTAGTTTCATTAGTCATGACCAAAAATTAGAACCTATGAGCCGAGTTACTGATTTATTTAAATCTAAATCCGATCACGATTTGATTTTTAGACTCATTCCAATTTGCAATACTTCAAGGTATATATATAAACCTTGTTCACATCTCGATACCAATGCACAACGTGGGTCCACAAATCATAGTCATCTTACCGAAAGCACTTTAGTTAGATAGATCAAAGATAAACCTCAAATGAACATTACTTTTTTCAATGGTTTCATAATTTTATTCCATTCATGAGATAGACATTACAAGTTTTATTTAGAACCCGTCTCTCTATCACACACACTTCAACTTCATTGGGCGAATTCAAAGGCAACAACAAGTTCTTTTTCCTCCCTGTGGGATGCATGGACCACGTGTAAGGCCGTCAGCATGACAAATTCTTGCACAATCAAATGTAGTTTTGCATGACCCAAGATACTTCTTACAGTCACTATCGTCATTGAGATAAGCAGCATTTGGTTTGATGTCTGCATCATAAGTTTCACATTAAGAAAAAAAATAATCTTTTAAACCCATTTAAAGGAAGAAAGAAAAAAAAAAAAAAAAAAAAAGACAAAGAGAAAAAAGCTCACCAATAGATTGAGCAAAGAAGATCACAGAAATGAGGAGAAGAAAGACTAAATGGAATTTGACTGAAGCCATAGCTCTTTGCAGTTAATCACATTTGCAAAGTAGTTTCATATGTCTAGAATATAAAGGCATCATAAAAAAGAGACAAAGAGAAGTTGGATGAGTTTTAGTTGAATAAGATATGTTTCCTTCTTTTTCCGCAACTATTTTGCAATTAAGGAATAATAATAGTAGAGTTTGTTTCAGTTTGTTAGTGTGTATTTAGACTCTTAGGAGAGTCCATCGGAAACTTCGACATGAATCTGTTTTGTTGAACTCCTATGTATAAGATATCTTGTGGAAAGTATTCAGTTAACAAGTTGGCTGAGTGATCTGTCTTCCTCTGAAATTCTGGTTTTCTAATTTTTGCTATTGTTTCATCAACAGAGTGCTATGGTGGATCTCTACCTAAGTGAGGAAAAAAAAAAGGAAAAAAAAAAAGTTAGGGAGAGGAGGTTGACTAATCATGGCAGCCAATAGTTTTTTAATCATCACAGTTGCCGATTGCCGTTTTCAGCTGAAGAAGTACCAATTCTGGAGTGTGAAGTTGAAGCCTCTTTTCAAATTGCAAGATCTTTGGGAGCTTGTAGAAGAAGTTTTGGTGATCTTGATGAAGTAGCAAAACTAAACGAAAATTGAATTGAAGAAAATACGAAAGCTCTCAACCAACTTCAACAAGTTATTCATAAGGATATCTTTTTAACAATCTTGATTGCAACAATATCCAAGGAAGCATGACTGACATTACAAAAGGAACTCCAAGAACGAGACAAAGTGAACTTCTCTGAGCCTTTATGAGATGACTAGGAACCACATGTGAGAATTGGACAAAAAAAAAAGGAAAGATTTTGCGGCTATTCCAACCACTGAATGAAGTGAAAGATTATACGGTTAGTCATGTGTCAAATTTCACGCTCTAATTCAATCAGATACTCTACCATGTATATTGTGCATCTCTATGTATGCCAAATTGTCATTACAGTATTACAACAAAAATAAAGGTATATTGGCTTAAATTCGAAAAATATTTTGCATGAGGACTAATTGTAAGTTCTCAATTATACACTGTTGGAATTTGAAACTGGTTTTTAAGGCATGAAATTATTAATATTTTATAATTTTCATAATGAAGGTTAGTGTTGATGTTATTCTTTAATAAGCACTTAAATGGCAAATAAATGTCGTTTGGAAAATGAGTTTGAGTGGATAACAAATAAGCTTGAAGGGAAAAGACATGGTTAGCTAAGCCATATCCTTTGGATATAACCCTTAGTAGGTGTCCCTTCTTCTTCTATATAAACAGAAGACTTGATCCTTAATTGCTCAAGCAACAATCCTATACCAATCTTAGTGTTTTGCTTTTCGATCAAAAAAATTTTGTTTATTAAAAAATAATTTGAAAAACTTATGTTAAAGAACTACCTATATTTTGGCATCAAGGTTGAGTACCTTGTCACACATGGACCTCGTTTAACTTTAACATATTCCACGGGCTTAAGTTCTATGGTGTTTATGTTGTCCATCGTTGGGCATTAGCTGGATTGAATGTATAGGACAGTGAATTTAAGCATAGCTTTTGTAGAATTATTTATGTTAACATAGGCCGTGTCGTTCTAACGTACACATATGCTCCCACAACTTACTAGGGAGTCAGCTAATCTGGCGACTTCTCTAGAAATATTAAGAAATTCCACTCCTTCCTTAAATTGTTACCCATATATTAATGGAAAGAACTGTAAAGCCCATAATGGATCAAATTACATGGGAGAAATGGATGATAAAGGCTTCAACACAAGGCGAATTTGTGAGGCGCTTATAGTCTTACCTCAATGATTTTTGCTCAAATGTTTTTTTGATACTTGGATCTCAAGTTACAATTTAAACTCATAATCGGCCCATGAATTCAAGCCATACAACTACGATTACATTTTTACCCCTCTTCTTGTAATTATATAGTTTCTCGTCATGAAAAGTATGATTTCGAGGTCAACTTACAATATTGGTGCTCTAAATTCAGGATTTATAATTAGATCAATAACAGAGGTTGGCATGTAAATAGATGCCTTCATGACACTTATATTTTTTTGGTCTAGAGGAAAATTATATTAAGTTCTTTAGAGTAATTCTAGAGGAGTTAAAAGAGTCATGTACAATAAAGTTGGGTAGAGACTTCCACCAAAACTAAGATAAAGAGCACTACTTTGAACCCTTTGCAAGATAATTCAGAAACCATCAGATGCAATTAGTCTCGTTAGTCATGACCAAGAATTAAAACCTATGAGCCAAGTTACTGGTTTATTTAAATCTTAATCCAATCACAATTTGATTTTTAGAGCTCTACAGTGTCTGGTCACTCATTGCAATTGGCAATCTTTCAAGGTATATATATATATATATATATATATCTACACCTTCATCACATCTCAGTACCAATGCACAATGTGGGTCCACAAATCATAGTCATCTTACCGAAATCACTTTAGTTAGATAGATCAAAGATAAACCTCAAATGAACATTACTTTTTGCAATCGTTTCATAGTTTTATTCCATTCATGAGATAGTAAACATTACAAGTTTTATTCAGAAACCGTCTCTCTCTCACACACACACTTCAACTTCTTTGGGCGAATTCAAAGACAACAGCAAGTTCTTTTTCCTCCTTGTGGGATGCATGGACCACGTGTAAGGCGGTCAGCATGACAAATTCTTGCACAATCAAATGTAGTCTTGCATGACCCAAGATACTTCTTACAGTCACTATCGTCATTGAGATAAGCAGCATTTGGTTTAATGTCTGCATCATAAGTTTCACGTTAAGAAAAAAAATTAATCTTTTAAACCCAATTAAAGGAAGAAAGAAAAAAAAAAAAAAAAAAAAAAAAAAGACAATGAGAGAAAAACTCACCAATAGATTGAGCAAAGAAGATCACAGAAATGAGGAGAAGAAAGACTAAATGGAATTTGACTGAAGCCATTGCTCTTTGCAGTTGCTCACCTTTGCAAAGTAGTTTCATAGGTCTAGAATATAAAGGCATCATAAAAAAGAGACAGAGAAGTTGGATGAGTTTTAGTTGAATAAGATTTGTTTCCTTCTTTTTCCGCAACTGTTTTGCAATTAAGGAATACTAATAGTAGAGTTTGTTTTAGTTTGTTAGTGTGTATTTAGACTCTTAGGAGAGTCCATCGGAAACTTTGACACGAATCTGTTTTGTTGAACTCCTATGTATAAGATATCTTGTGGCAAGTATTCAGTTAACAAGTTGGCTGAGTGATCTGTCTTCCTCTCAAATTCTGGTTTTCTAATTTTTGCTATCGTTTCATCAACAGAGTGCTATGGTGGATCTCTACCTCAGTGAGGAAAAAGAAAAAGGAAAAAAAGAAAAAAGTTAGGGAGAGGAGGTTGAATAATCATGGCAGCCAATAGTTTTTTAATCATCACAGTTGCCGATTGCCGTTTTCAGCTGAAGAAGTACCATTTCTGGAGTGTGAAGTTGAAGACTCTTTTCAAATTGCAAAATCTTTGGGAGCTTGTAGAAGAAGTTTTGGCGATCTTGATGAAGTAGCAAAACTAAATGAAAATTAAATTGAAGAAAATACGAAAGCTCTCAACCAACTTCAACAAGTTATTCATAAGGATATCTTTTTAACAATCTTGATTGCAGCAATATCCAAGGAAGCATGACTGACATTACAAAAGGAACTCCAAGAACGAGACAAAGTGAACTTCTCTGAGCCTTTGTGAGATGACTAGGAACCACATGTGAGAATTGGACAAAAAAAAAAAAGGATAGATTTTGCGGCTATTCCAACCACTGAATGAAGTGAAAGATTATACGGTTAGTCATGTGTCAAATTTCACGCTCTAATTCAATCAGATACTCTCTACCATGTATATTGTGCATCTCTATGTATGCCAAATTGTCATTACAGTATTACAACAAAAATAAAGGTATATTGGCTTAAATTCGAAAAATATTTTGCATGAGGACTAATTGTAAGTTCTCAATTATACACTGTTGGAATTTGAAACTGGTTTTTAAGGCATGAAATTATTAATATTTTATAATTTTCATAATGAAGGTTAGTGTTGATGTTATTCTTTAATAAGCACTTAAATGGCGAATAAATGTCGTTTGGAAAATGAGTTTGAGTGGATAACAAATAAGCTTGAAGGGAAAAGACATGGTTAGCTAAGCCATATCCTTTGGATATAACCCTTAGTAGGTGTCCCTTCTTCTTCTATATAAACAGAAGACTTGATCCTTAATTGCTCAAGCAACAATCCTATACCAATCTTATTGTTTTGCTTTTCGATCAAAAAAATTTTGTTTATTAAAAAATAATTTGAAAAACTTATGTTAAAGAACTACCTATATTTTGGCATCAAGGTTGAGTACCTTGTCACACATGGACCTCGTTTAACTTTAACATATTCCACGGGCTTAAGTTCTATGGTGTTTATGTTGTCCATCGTTGGGCATTAGCTGGATTGAATGTATAGGATAGTGTATTTAAGCATAGCTTTTGTAGAATTATTTATGTTAACATAGGCCGTGTCGTTCTAACATACACATATGCTCCCACAACTTACTAGGTGATATGGAGAAATTATGATCAAACCGGGTTCATACCTTGTTCGACCCTCGACCCCGGTCGAGACAGAGGGAACCGACTCGCTCCCGAGCGAACCGGATCCAGAAGATGGCTTGCTGAGTAAGAAAACTGATTCAGCTACAAGCACGCCCTAATCCTACTTATGGATTAGGGTAATTACCCTAATGATGGCAGACTCGAATTGACGGCTGCGGCTAATCATTATCGAAGGGATAATAATTGCATAACCTAAAGGGTTATCTCAGGAGTCCTCTACTAGTCCAAACTAGTAGAAGTCTATTGCTCAATGGATCTAACTGTTAAGATCCAACGACTACCCGAAGAAGGCTCAAGTGCATCCAACGAAGGAGATTCGAGGGTACACTCTATATAAACCTCACTACCATACGAGGTGGGGGGATCGAAAACACACAATCTGAGACTCAGGTTCAGATACATACTGATAGATGTAAACTATTAGAGGCTTACGATCTTGGTCACCTTTCCCAGTTCTTCATTCCTTAGCTCTGTGCTTCTAGCAGAGCCGTTTGTGGTTAAGTTCATCAACTGACTTAGCCTTTGGAGGTGGACTCCCGACCCCTGCGGTCGGGCCACATCTGACGCTTTCATTTTGCAAGTCATCACGAGGAGATCTAAGGGCTGAGCAGATTTTGGACGCATCATTTGGCGCCGTCTGTGGGAAAACGACTTGAAAAGCCATGGTGACTAGATTAGCAGCAGCCGAAGCAGCCGCTGCACAGCGCAATTCGGGTGTTCAGATCCCTGGAGCGAATAATCCAGATATTCCCCAAGGAAGCCAAAATCCTATCGAGGTAGATGGTGGTCAGAGAGGACGTAATCCTCCTGACACATTCCAAGATCAATTGGATCAGGTAAAGATTCAACTTTTGGAGGTGAGCCAAGCACTCCGCCTGCTCACCAGACGAGTGGTTTTACCACAAGAACCTGATCAACGTGATTCAGGGAGACGTGCGTTACCACGTGATCAAAGATTGGCTGAAGACCGGAATATAGGTCAGAATTTTTGTGAAGGAGACCGAGGACCTAGGAGAATTGACGATCAACCTAGGCGAGACGGTCGGTTCGACAAACCGCAAGAGAGTACAACTGATTCAAATACAAGGTTGGATACAGGGGTAAGAACTCACTCACCAACTGTCAGAAGAATCGTTCGCGATGATCAAGAAGTTCGCGACGAGCGGAATGTTCGGGAAGGACGGGCTGTTCGTGATGATCGGATAGCACGGGATGATCGTGTTAATCGAGGTCGTGATCATATTGCTGAAGATCACCCGACCCAGATTGGTCAGGAATTGGCCAACATCAATGAGAAATTAGGGCAGCTGGCTAAGGGCAAGATAGATGAGGATATTTACTCAGTCATTCAGAAGACCCCCATTGCCGAGCCAATTGCGGGATATCAGTTTCCCCATAACTTTCGTTTGCCTACCTTTTCTACATTCGATGGCTCCGGAGATCCAACAGCTCACATAGGCTATTACCAACAGACCATGGCAGTTTTAGGTAATTCTGATGAAATTTTATGCAGGGTTTTTGGTTCATCTCTAATTGGAGCAGCACAAAAATGGTTTTCGAACCTCCCCTCTGGAAGGATCGTGAACTTTGATGAATTGGCGCGCAAATTCATAGGGCGATTCCAGAGTGGAATACAGGTCAAGAAAATGGAAGAAACCTTGTTTACTGTCAGACAAGGAAAGAACGAATCAATCAGAGTGTTTCTGAAAAGATTCAACAAAGTAACGATGGAGATAGAAAATTTGGATGAGCAAGTAGCCAAAACTGCTCTATTCACGGGACTCACTAATCGGAAACTCCTGGAGTTATTACTACGGGATATGCCTGCGACTTATGCTTTGAGTTGGTACAGAGATGCCGAAGCGGCTGAAGTCATGGAGATTCTAGACGCGCGCCAAGGAGATAATAAAGTCTCCAATAAGGAACAGAAGGCTCTGAGAGCAAAAGCGAAGCCAAAGAAAAATGTCTGTGATCGGGTTGGAAAATCTTAGGCTTGGCGCCAAAGGTCTCCCGGTAAAAGTGAGTACACTCCATTGAATGTTCCTCGGGCTGATATTTTAAATATCATCAAAAGAAAAAATATCTTGAAGTGGCCGCCTAAAATTCTTTTGAAACCCGGAGAGCAGCAGGATCGAGAAAAGTATTGCCGATTCCACAAGGACTGTGGTCATTATACAAATGATTGTCGTCATCTGAAAGCAGATATTGAGAGATTAATATCTCAGGGATATTTGTCCAGTTTTGTTAGCAGAAGGAGGGAGGAGCCACGTGAGCCACACGCGGTTGCTCCTAAAAGGGATCGTTCGGTTAGTTCAGAACGATCAAGGGAGGCCCCGAAGTCTAAGAAGGGCAAGGAGGTGATTGAAGCTACTCGGTCACCGATCCTTACCATCTTCGGGGGACCAGAGCCCGAATCACTCCTAATTTTGAAAACAAAATCCAAGTTTGTCGGAACCGGAGAGATGCAGAAGCGAAAAAAGCTGAATGGTGAAGATTCTATCACCTTTAGCGAGGAAGACGAAAGAGACGTTTGTTTACCTCAAGATGATGCCATAGTCATCAAGGTAGAGATTGCACGTCGGGAAGTGCATAGAGTTTTGGTTGATACAGGGTCTGCAGCTGACCTAATTTCTTACGAAGTGTATCAAAAATTGAAGGTGGACTAGGACTTGATGAAACCTTCATCCACACATCTATATGGTTTTGCAGGGTCATCTGCGGCGGCGGAAGGATCGGTCCAGTTGGACTTATCTATTGGAAGTTTTCCTAAGGAAACAACCGTCCGAATCAATTTTTTGGTGGTTCGGGAACTGCCAGCTTACAATATTATCCTCGGGCCTCATCTTTATCCAAGATAGGTGCTATTGTTTCGACAAAACACCTGAAGATAAAATTCCCGACTGATATGGGAATTGGTCAAGTCTCCTCTGACCAGAGGATCTCTCGGCAATGCTACGTTGCCTATTTAAAAGACAAGGAGGGCCCGAGGAAGGTAACTGCCCTACCTATAGAAGTTCGAGACGATCGGGAAAAGCAGAGATGCAAAGACCCAAACCAGTGGAGAAGTTTGGAACAAATCCAGCTGTGTACCGAGGATGAGAAAAAGATTACTTATTTCGGGTCTGAACAGCTGGAGGAATTTAAAGATGAGTTGAAGTTATTTCTTCAACAGAATAAAGACGTATTTGCATGGTCTGCTGAAGACATGCCAGGAATCGATTGGGCTGTCGCAGAGCATAAACTCTGGATAGATCCTAAGGTGAAACCAGTGATACAGAAAAGGAGGTAAAAAGGAGGTGAAAAGTATGAAGCCGTTCGTAGCGAAGTTGAAAAACTCAAGAATTCTGGTTTTATAGAACCAATTGAATGCCCAACTTGGTTGGCCAACGTGGTAATGGTAAAAAGGGAGAATGGGAAGTGGAGGATGTGTACATACTACACAAATATTAACAAGGCTTGCCCTAAAGATTGCTATCCGTTGCCTCGGATTGACCTCTTGATAGATGCGACTGCAGGATATGAAACTCTAAGTTTCATGGATGCCTACTCAAGGTATAATCAGATCCTTATGAATAAGGAGGATGAGAAGTTTACAGCTTTCATGATTGATCGTGAAAGCTATTATTATAAGGTCATGCCTTTTGGCCTGAAGAACGCAGGAGCAACATATCAGAGGGCCGTCAACAAGATTTTCAAAGAGCTGATAGGAAAGAATGTTGAAGCTTATGTTGATGACATGCTAGTGAAGAGCTTTACAAAAGCAAATCATATTGCAGATTTGATTGAGGTATTCTTAGTACTGCGAAAGTATCAAATGAAGCTGAACCCAGAAAAGTGCGCCTTTGGAGTCTCCTCGGGCAAATTTTTGGGCTTCATGGTATCACAGAGAGGAATTGAGGCTAATCCTGCCAAAATACAAGCTCTGGTTGATATGGAGGCTCCCAAAACTGTTCGTGATGTGCAGTGTTTAACAGGGAGAGTTGCTGCTTTGAATCGATTCATCTCCAAGTCTGGAGAAAAATGTTTGCCTTTCTTCAAGGCACTCAAAGACTTGAAGGGCAGCAAGGAAGCAAAATGGACCGAAGAGTGCCAGAAAGCTTTCGAGGAGTTAAAAGAAGCACTCGGACAACCACCGATCTTGTCCAGACCAGAGAAGGGGGAAATATTACAGCTATATCTAGCGACGTCCCTTTCGGCGGTCAGTGCAGTACTTGTTCGTGAAAAAGATAAAAAACAGTGGCCGATTTACTATGTAAGCCACGTGTTGCTAGATGCGGAGACAAGATATTCGCAGATTGAGAAGCAGGCTCTAGCTCTCATGATGGCCGCCAGGAAGCTAAGGCCATATTTTCAGGCTCATCCAATTGAGGTATTTACAACTTTTCCTCTTAGGAAAGTTCTTAATAAACCTGATTTGTTTGGAAGGATGGTGTCCTGGTCGGTTGAACTCAGCGAGTTCCAAGTGAGCTTTAAGCCCAGAACTGCAATCAAGGCTCAGGCATTAGCCGATTTTGTAGTAGAAACTACTGCACCGGTGGAGTTCACCATCGAGGATCCCATTATACCAACGACTTGGGAGGTATATGTAGATGGTTCGAGTAATAAAGATGGAGCAAGAGCTGGAATTCTATTAAAAAGTCCAGCAGGATTTATTATTCAATATGCTTTGAGATTTGCATTTGAAGCAAATAATAACGAAGCAGAATACGAGGCTCTGATAGCTGGACTTCGGTTGTCAAAAGCATTGTCTATTGCAGATGTTACTATTTATAGTGATTCTCAACTTATAGTCAACCAAGTCCAGGGGGAGTATCGTATTAAAGAACCACGCTTGCAGAAATATCGAGAGATAGTGCAGGCGTTTCAAAACCAATTTCGGAATTTGAAGATATCTCAGATTTCGAGGAAAGAAAATTCAGTGGCAGATGCGCTATCCCGACTAGCCAATGCCAAAGAAAAGAATCTAGACCCTTCGGTCTACATTGAAGAGATAATTTTTCCAAGTTATCATGAGAAAGAAATTTCTTATATTGAAGCAGAGCGTTGCAGGATGGATCCGATAATCGAGTATCTGAGAGATGACAAATTACCTGAGGATCCGAAATAGGCAAAGTTGATCAAGATACGATCAGCTAGATTTGTCATTCAGAATGGGAGACTATACAAAAGATCTTATTCTGGACCCCTTATGAGATGTATAGGCCCCGAAGGAGCAAAATCAGCTTTGGCTGAGGTTCATGAAGGAGTTTGTGGAGCTCACATGGGTGGACGAGCCCTGGCTCACAAAATTCTGAGACTTGGGTTATATTGGCCTAAGGTCCAAGAGGCTGCTATGGAATATGTTCATCGGTGTGGTAACTGTCAAATTCATGCTACAGTATCGAAGCGCCCAGCTGAAACCATGACTTCAATTCTGGATCCCATTCCCTTTGCGATGTGGGGAATTGATATCATGGGCAAATTCACCAAGGCGTCAAGCGGACGGGAATATCTAATAGTAGCAATTGATTACTTCACGAAATGGGTTGAAGCCAGTGCACTCGTAGAAATTACTAAGAAAAAAGTGGAGAAATTCGTGCTTGAGTCAATCATATATCGCTTTGGGATTCCAAAGATTATCGTCACTGACCATGGTACTCAGTTCGACTGTCCGCAATTTGAGCAATTTTGCGGAACATATATGATCGAGCATTGTATGTCCTCAGTGGCATACCCCCAGAGCAATGGACAAGTAGAGGTTACTAACCGAACTCTACTGGAAGGAATAAAGAGAAGACTTGAAGCTGACAAAGCTTCTTGGGTCGAAGAACTTCATAATGTACTGTGGGCCTATAGAACTACGGTTCGAACACCCACAGGAGAAACTCCATTCAGGTTGGCATATGGATCCGAAGCATTGGCACTAGTGGAGATAATGGCGGGGACATTACGGGATCGTGAGTTTGAGGAAATAGCAAATGAACAAGGACTCCTTGATAGTCTTGATCTGTTGGATGAAGTTCGGGCAAAGGCAATAGCACGAACTCAACATTATCAAAGAAGGATAGCGTCTCATTATAATACTCGAGTGAAGAATCGTCGGTACTTAGCCGGAGATTTGGTGTTGAGAAACACCCTAGCTTCCGACCCGCGTCACCAAAGAAAATTGGACCCTTCCTAGGAAGGACCTTATATGGTTGTAAAACCAGTTGGTTCAGGAGCTTACAGGCTGAAGAACATCAACACCCAGAAAGAGTTGGATCGGTCGTGGAATGTCAGGCATCTCAAAAAGTTTTATCCTTGATGATGATTTCAATTTTGTTCGCGATGTAAACATTTTCAACTCAATCAATGCAATTTTTGGCTTTCAACAAACTATCTTTTGATTGGGTGGCATCATACACCACATTCAAGAACAAGATCCAACTATAAGGCATCGGATGAAAATCCGTGTGGGTCCTTCAACACTTATGGAATTTTTTTCGGATCTTCTTAAGTCGAGGCATCGGATGAAAATCCGAGTGAGTTCCTTTTGCAAGGCGTCGGTTTGAAACCCGAGTAAGTTCCTTCAAGACTTATTGAATCTTCGAATAATCCTTAAGTAAAGGCATCGGTTTAAAACCCGAGTGAGTTCCTTCTCAGACTTATTGTATTTCTCCGGAAATCTTTAAGTAAAGGCATCGGTTTAAAACCCGAGTGAGTTCCTTCTCAGACTTATTGTATTTCTCCGGAAATCTTTAAGTAAAGGAATCGGTTTAAAACCCGAGTGAGTTCCTTCTCTGACTTATTGTATTTCTCCGGAAATCTTTAAGTAAAGGCATCGGTTTAAAACCCGAGTGAGTTCCTTCTCAAAATTATTGTATTTCTCCGAAAATCTTTAAGTAAAGGCTTTGTTTCAAACAACTAAGACCTAATGCAACAGCGATTCAAGTGGCTAGCAAAGTTCAAGATGAAGTTAATTTCTTATTTCTTCAAAAGATCGAAAGAGGCCAGTATCAAAACAATTACAAGAGCTGAATACAATCTTCGGTCAAAAAAGAAAGTCATCATCGGTGATTGTTAAGAAGTTATACAAGATCGACACAACTTTTCTAGAACAAACATATGAGTCAACCATTGATGTGGATTCAAGGAAAAGGAGAAATGAGGATTACAAAAAATATCTCGGTATGCATAAGATCCTCCGCAATTTCATACTCTTTGTCCAGCTTGTCCAGGAGAAGCATGGTCCTCGACCAAACTTGCATTCCAGACGAGCTCGTCATAATTGACTTCTTCCAAGGGAGAATAAATAGGAGAATCTTCCAGATAATGCATAATATCTGAATCGGAAGGTGGAGGATCAATCTTATCTTTGGTACAGTCAGGAGGAGGAATACCCAGGTCGGTAAATACTTCAGGATGGCAAACAGCACTGTAGGGAGTCGTATCAAAATGAGGATCCTTCCTTAATATTGATTCCCATACTTCGTTCTCACCATCCCGGTACACCTGCAAGGTATAAGCATTAAGCATATCAACAAGGGCTTACTGTGTAAATACTTGAAGACGCAGGCTCTGCGAACATCAGTTGGAAGGGATTCGGGCAAAGGAACGACAGCTTGCCTTTGGGGTAACGTTTCAGATCCTTTGGCTCTTGACTTTCCAACTGCTCGCTCCAGTTGCCGGATCTTCTCCTTGGCATCATCCAAGTCCGACTGAAGACGACCGATCATCGAATTCTTTTCTCCTACAACCTCCCAAGCTAGTTTTCGAAGGCGAGCAATCTCAGCATCTTTAGCTTCAGAGATTTCCCGAAGCTTGGAAACTTCATTGCTCAACCTATTGAGCCTATAGGCTGCTTCCACTTGGTGGTGGAAGTTACCAGTAAGACTCCTGCAAATAACTTCCGAGTTAAAAAGGAGTAGAAGAGTAATTTTTCAGAATCAAAAGATAATGAAGAAAGACTTACATCACCAGTGACTTCATAAAGACTTCATCTGAGAGTTTGGAAAGCACTGTCAAACACGTTTGACACTAATTCAGGCGAAGGATAAGAAGGATGAGCTACACCAAGAGAAGGATGAGCTACATCAACTGTCACCAGACGGCGCTTCCTAGTTGCAAAATCCTCCAACTCCAAAGGAGAGGAGGAGGATGCCAAACAAGCACTGGAATTGGAAATAGGAGCAGTGCCTGCTGGGACCACACCTTCATCAGACGCCAACATAGTTGCCTCAGATGCCCGAAGAGTCTCCTTCAGGGGTGCACCAACGGTCTCTGCAGCAGGGGGCATCAGCAGCGCCATCAACAACAGAGTGATCAAGATCTTCCTAGAAAAGATGAGCGATCACTTCGGGCAAAAGAGGCATATGGGCGGCTGCAATAGAAACTGTGGGAATCTGACTTGAAGATTCACCAACAGCAGTCGCCTTACGCTTGGAGGATTCACTAGCTGAAACCACCTCACTGGCCCCAACCACCGCCGACGGAACGATTTTCTTGCTAGACTTCGCTCTGATAAAGTTCGGGTTGATCTTGGAAGCCACTATGCAAACAGAAAAGCCGTATCAGTACAGATATCCAACAACAACAAAAAAAAAAAAGGGAAAACCCTAGTTCTCTATCACTTCAGAAAAACCCGATTAACTAAACCCCAAGTACTACTACTGTGCAGTTTACTCAAGGGGGAAGTGGGGAAAGAAATGAGTAATCAAAAAAAAAACTCACTTGTTCAGAAGTTGATAGAGCTATTGTTGGAGTACGAGGAATACAGAAGCAGGCAGAAGGACGGAATGTCGCTTTAGCACTTTAGCAAATCTAACTTCCAGATAGCAGGATAAATGGAGAGTACCCACGAAGGCTTTAAATAGCCTCAGGTATTAAGACGACGGTTGAAAGCTAAGGACAACCAACGACCCAGATCGAAATGACGCTTCGAAATCCGCAGAAAGCAAGATCAACGGTTGGAGGGATGCCACATGGAAACATGTGGAAGCGAGCACCCGATGCAGAGATACCTCCAATCGTCGCACCGCCATTATAATAATGGGTGTATTTCTGATTCATTGGAAACAGTGAATGGTATACAAAAGCAATAAAACGTTTGGACTTCGCAGAAGGGAAACGTGTGGACTTTGCAATAAATGAAGTAGTGGGGAAGATTAATGCATCTTTCCGAAACGCATCTTCACAATATTTCCACAAGATTATTATTCTTCGAAGAATGTGAAGTTGAGTGATAAGTTTTATCATTTATACTTTGATATTCAAGACAAGATTTCGGCAGGAGACAGGGAATTGGAAAGGCCAACATGAAAAAGAAAGGTCTATTCATTAACAAGGAGGTCAATCTTTACAAAAAAAAAAAAAGATAACTCCCTAAGCCTCTTCTTCATTGTTGCCCGAGGGACCCTGGTCGAGAGGACTTTTCTCAGGATCTTGAGAAGAGCCTTCCTCAAGAATGACATTGACTGAGTCCTCTATAGCAGCAACTTAAGACTCGGCTTGTGATTTCTCCTCTGGAAGCGCCGGCTCGTCAGCCAGGTATGCCTCATATTGAGGGTCAGCTGGAAAAGGATCATTTTCTTCCCGAGCCGCTGTCTGGGAGATCCATGCCAACTTTCCCGAAGACCTCTTTATGGCACACCTCACTAAAGGGAGCAGTATCGAAGGAAGGGATTGATGCGAGAATTCACTCCCAAACGTCATTCTGCCCCAAGTGATAAGCTTGAATGTTGTAGGCACCTAGCAGCTCGGAGAAAGGTACGTTGTTCAGGTATTTCTGAACACACTCCTTCCAAAGCTCTGGCTTGATATGCGAGGGCTTTCTAGGGACCGCCCACTTCAGATATTCTTCATTCTTCCTACATTGAAATTCAAGCCTGTCACCGAACAACGTGGCAGCTTCCTTTGCTTCCCGGCCTCGCGCTCGGCAGCAGCCCGAGCCTTCGAAGCATCAAGGGCCTCCTTGAGGGAGATCACTTCTTCCTCATGCTTTCTTTGCAACTCCTCAGTAGCTGTAGTCAGCCGATCTATCTCAGAATTGGCCTTAGCCAAATTCTCCTCACAGTGTGCCAGCAAAGAGCTGTTGCGGCCAACCCGGCTCAATGCTTCCATGTGTTGATAGAAGCTCAACACGGCATTCCTGGGAAGGCGGAAAATATCAGAAGAAGTCATAATAAATTATGAAAAAATAAGTAAGCAAGAAGACCGGTACCTTGTGGATTGACTAACAAGGGCAACGTCATCCATGTTTTCAAATTCCTGGCGATCAGAAGGAATAAGACTGAGGGAGCTCCACTCAGCAGCTTTCTCAGGGTCCCGAGTCACCCTGTCGGTCAACTTCAAGATCCACTGGGGGGTGAAGACCTCCTCACAATCCGTTGAAGCTTTGGATTTTTTATGGGAGGAAGCATCAATTGTATCATGCCTCCTTTTGGTTCGGGCGGAGGAGGAGACATTGGACCTCTCCACCATTGGCTTCTTCCCTTTACCCGAAGCATCAGCCACGGGCCTGATATTCCTGATACCCCTATAAGAGGGGTTGGGAGAGGGAACAGAAGCCTCTTGATCTACGGTCAAGGCTCTGGGTGATCGTTGCTCGGCTGTCGCAACGACCCTAGCGGCCTTCACTCGCAGGTTCTCGGGGTTCATTCTTGGAGGCACTGCAAAGAAGAACAAGAGTCAGAATTAAAGATATATCACTTCAGTAAAATTAAAGGATGATGGTTAGAAGCTCACAATGAGCCAAGCCCCAATACTGAAGAATGGAGTTATACTCCACCTCAAGTCCATGTATCTCTTGATACCATGGAATGGATTTGATCTTACTGATGGCCGCCTCGTCTTCTTTGGATAAGGGGAGGCATCGGTTATTCTCGGAAGAAGAAGTACACCGCCTCCAGGCGGTTGGGAAGTTAAGATCCGATGGAGGCGCTCGACAGAAAAAGTATCGTTCGCGCCATTTTTGGTGGTTAGAAGGGCAAGTTCCTTTGGCAAGGATGCTGCGCCTCCAATCAAGTTCAGCCTTCTTACGTTTGGACAGAAAAACCCATCCGGGAGGATGGGAGATAGAAAAAACATGAAAATGTACAAAGAGAGAAAGAGATGGCGTAATGCCAAGTTCAAAACACAAACCCAAGAAGCCGACGATGAGAAGCCAGCCATTGGGAAGGAGCATTCCGGGACAAATGTCCCAATGATTCAGAACTGCGGAGAACAATGGATTAAAAAAGGGAAAGCGAACCCCGCTTTCCAGTGCATCTACGTACAGAGAAAATTCACCCGAAAGGGTTGAATCAACCCTCTCATCAGAAAGGGGAGCCCTAACCTAATAAGAGTAAGGAAAATCAAAATCTTGGATGGCTGAAAGAAGGGTTTCCTCATTATAAATGGAGGGAACAGAGCCAGGTCCACCATCGGACCTGGAAGCTTGAGGCTGCCTAGAAGACTCGACAATCTTGGAAGATCCAGACTCGAGGAGGGCGGAAGGAGTTTCGGTTTTCTCTCTCTAAACCTTTTTGAGAAACTTCAGCAAACTCACGCCGAGAGGACGTTAGGGTTTTGTTATCACTATCTGACTGTTCGGAAGCAGGAGAAGCAAAAGCTTCACTACTATTACCAACACTGGGTACCAGAGAACCCCTATTATCCGCCATTACTTGTTTCAGTAAACTACAAAAAGAAAAAGACCAGTAAACTTACTGATTCAGTGAGGCAAAAGCTTGAGAGCAAGAAGGAGCGAAGCAGGCAACAAAGGTTCAAATTCCAGACAGGAAGAATGAAATCTACTAAGACAACGAACCGCTTTTAAAACACCCGCACGAGTGTTCGGGAATCTGAACGATCGAGATTGATTCAAAATCGACGATCGAGATTGAAAGACGTTTTGAAAGTTTGAACTCACGAATCCGAAACAGACGTTCGGAAACCGTCGCTAGGATTACGTGAGCCACGACAGATCGACTGCAAGGAGACACGTGGCCTTACCCTCACAACGCTCGAGGAAAAGTGACCACCGTATTAAATGTGATATGACATTTTTAAGAAGGGGGGGGGGGTGGGAGTGGAGGAGGAGGACGAGTTAAAAAAAAAGCCCCGGGGGGGGGCCAAGGGGTTGTGGGGGGGCTCGTGATACGGAGAAATTATGATCAAACCGGGTTCATACCTGGTTCAACCCTCGACCCCGGTCGAGACAGAGGGAACCGACTCGCTCCCTAGCAAACCTGATCCAGAAGATGGCTTGCTGAGGAAGAAAACTTATTCAGCTACAAGCACGCCCTAATCCTACTTATGGATTAGGGTAATTACCCTAATGATGGCAGACTCGAATTGACGGCTGCGGCTAATCATTATCGAAGGGATAATAATCGCATAACCTAAAGGGTTATCTCAGGAGTCCTCTACTAGTCCAAACTAGTAGAAGTCAATTGCTCAACGGATCTAACTGTTAAGATCCAACGACTACCCGAAGAAGGCTCAAGTGCATCCAACGAAGGAGATTCGTAGGTACATTCTATATAAACCTCACTACCATACGAGGTGGGGGGATCGAAAACACACAATCTGAGACTCAGGTTCAGATACATACTGATAGACGTAAACTATCAGAGGCTTACGATCTAGGTCACCTTTCCCAATTCTTCATTCCTTAGCTCTGTGCTTCTAGCAGAGCCGTTTGTGATTAAGTTCATCAACTGACTTAGCCTTTGGAGGTGGACTCTCGACCCCTGCGGTCAGGCCACATCTGACGCTTTCGTTTTGCAGGTCATCACGAGGAGATCTAAGGGCTGAGCAGATTTTGGAAGCATCATTTGGCGCCGTCTGTGGGAAAACGATTTGAAAAGCCATGGTAACTAGATCAGCAGCAGCCGCTGCACAGTGCAATTCCGGTGTTTAGATCCCTGGAGCGAATAATCCAGATATTCCCCAGGGAAGCCAAAATCCTATCGAGGTAGATGGTGGTCAGAGAGGACGTAATCCTCCTTACACTTTCCAAGATCAATTGGATCAGGTAAAGATTCAACTTTTGGAGGTGAGCCAAGCACTCCGCCTGCTCACCAGACAAGTGGTTTTACCACAAGAACCTGATCAACGCGATTCAGGGAGACGTGCGTTACCACGTGATCAAAGATTGGCTGAAGACCGGAATATCGGTCAGAATTTTTGTGAAGGAGACCGAGGACCTAGGAGGATTGACGATCAACCTAGGCGAGATGATCGGTTCGACAGACCGCAAGAGAGTACAACTGATTCAAATACAAGGTTGGATACAGGGGTAAGAACTCACTTACCAACTGTCAGAAGAAACGTTCGCGATGATCGAGCTGTTCGCGACGAGCTGAATTTTCTGGAAGGACGGGCTGTTCGTGATGATCAGATAGCACGGGTTGATCGTGTTAATCGAGGTCGTGATCATATTGCTGAAGATCACCCGACCCAGATTGGTCAGGAATTGGCCAACATCAATGAGAAATTAGGGCAGCTGGCTAAGGGCAGGATAGGCGAGGATATTTACTCGGTCATTCGGAAGACCCCCTTTGCCGAGCCAATTGCGAGATATCAGTTTCCCTGTAACTTTCCTTTGCCTACCTTTTCTACATTCGATTGCTCCGGAGATCCAACAGCTCACATAGGCTATTACTAACAGACCATGGCAATTTCATGTAATTCTGATGAAATTTTATGCAGGGTTTTTGGTTCATCTCTAACTGGAGCAGCACAAAAATGGTTTTCGAACCTCCCCTCTGGAAGGATCGTAAACTTTGATGAGTTGGCGCGCAAATTCATAGGGCGATTCGCAGTGGAATACGAGGTCAAGAAAACGGAAGAAACCTTGTTTACTGTCAAACAAGGAATGAACGAATCAATCAGAGAGTTTCTGAAAAGATTCAACAAAGTAACGATGGAGATAGAAAATTTGGATGAGCAAGTAGCCAAAACTGCTCTATTCACGGGACTCACTAATCGAAAACTCCTGGAGTTATTACTACAGGATATGCCTGCGACTTATGCTGAGTTGTTACAGAGATGCCAGAAGCAGGCTGAAGTCATGGAGATTCTAGACGCGCGCCAAGGAGATAATAAAGTCTCCAATAAGGAACAGAAGGCTCCTGAGTAGAAGCAGAAGCTAGAGAAAAATGTCCGTGATCGGGTTGGAAAATCTCAGGCTTGGCGCCAAAGGTCTCCCGATAAAAGTGAGTACACTCCATTGAATGTTCCTCGGGCTGATATTTTAAATATCATCAAAAGAAAAAATATCTTGAAGTGGCCGCCTAAAATTCTTTTGAAACCCGGAGAGCAGCAGGATCGAGAAAAGTATTGCCGATTCCACAAGGACTATGGTCATTATACAAATGACTATCGTCATCTGAAAGCAGATATTGAGAGATTAATATCTCGGGGACATTTGTCCAGTTTGTTAGCGAAGGAGGGAGGAGCCACGTGAGCCACGTGCGGCTGCTCCTAAAAGGGATCGTTCGGTTAGTTCAGAACGATCAAGGGAGGCCCCGAAGTCTAAGAAGGGCAAGGAGGTGATTGAAGCTACTCGGTCACCGATCCTTACCATCTTCGGGGGACAAGAGCCCGAATCACTCCGGAGTTTGAAAACAAAATCCAAATTTGTCGGAACCGGAGAGACGCAGAAGCGAAAAAAGATGAATGGTGAAGATTCTATCACCTTTAGCGAGGAGGACGAAAGAGACGTTTGTTTACCTCATGATGATGCCATAGTCATCAAGGTAGAGATTGCACGTCGGGAAGTGCATAGAGTTTTGGTTTAAACGAGTCTGCGGTGACCTAATTTCTTACGAAGTGTATCAAAAATTGAAGGTGGACCAGGACTTGATGAAACCTTCATCCACACATCTATATGATTTGTAGGGTCATCTGCGGTGGCGGAAGGATCGGTCCAGTTGGACTTATCTATTGGAAGTTTTCCTAACGAAACAACCGTCCGAATCAATTTTTTGGTGGTTCGGGAACTGCCAACTTACAATATTATCCTCGGGCGACCATCTTTATCCAAGATAGGTGCTATTGTTTCGACAAAACACCTGAAGATAAAATTCCCGACTAAGATGGGAATTGGTCAAGTCTCCTCTGACCAGAGGATATCTCGGCAATGCTACGTTGCCTATTTAAAAGACAAGGAGGGCCCGAGGAAGGTAACTGCCCTACCTATAGAAGTTCGAGACGATCGGGAAAAGCGAGATGCAAAGACCCGAACCAGTGGAGAAGCTGGAACAAATCCAGCTGTGTACCGAGGATGAGAAAAAGATTACTTATATCGGGTCTGAACAATTGGAGGAATTTAAAGATGAGTTGAAGTTATTTCTCAACCAGAATAAAGACGTATTTGCATGGTCTGCTGAAGACATGCCGAGGAATCGATCGGGCTGTCGCGAGCATAAACTCTGGATAGATCCTAAGGTGAAACCAGTGATACAGAAAAGGAGGAATTTCTCCATTGAAAAGTATGAAGCCGTTCGTAGCGAAGTTGAAAAACTCAAGAATTCTGGTTTCATAGAACCAATTGAATGCCCAACTTGGTTGGCCAACGTGGTAATGGTAAAAAAGGCGAATGGGAAGTGGAGGATGTGTACGGACTACTACACGGATCTTAACAAGGCTTGCCCTAAAGATTGCTATCCGTTGCCTCGGATTGACCTCTTGATAGATGCGATTGCAGGATATGAAACTCTAAGTTTCATGGATGCCTACTCGGGGTATAATCAGATCCTTATGAATAAGGAGGATGAGAAGTTTACAGCTTTCATGACTGATCGTGAAAGCTATTATTATAAGGTCATGCCTTTTGGCCTGAAAAACGCAGGAGCAACATATTAGAGGGCCGTCAACAAGATTTTCAAAGAGCTGATAGGAAAGAATGTTGAAGCTTATGTTGACGACATGCTAGTGAAGAGCTTTACAAAAGCAAATCATATTGTAGATTTGATTGAGGTATTCTCAGTACTGCGAAAGTATCAAATGAAGCTGAACCCAGAAAAGTGCGCCTTTGGAGTCTCCTCGGGCAAATTTTTGGGCTTCATGGTATCACAGAGAGGAATTGAGGCTAATCCTGCCAAAATACAAGCTCTGGTTGATATGGAGGCTCCCAAAACTGTTCGTGATGTGCAGTGTTTAACAGGGAGAGTTGCTGCTTTGAATCGATTCATCTCCAAGTCTGGAGAAAAATGTTTGTCTTTCTTCAAGGCACTTAAAGACTTGAAGGGCAGCAAGGAAGCAAAATGGACTGAAGAGTGCTAGAAAGCTTTCGAAGAGTTAAAAGAAGCACTCGGACAACCACCGATCTTGTCCAGACCAGAGAAGGGGGAAATATTACAGCTATATCTAGCGACGTCCCTTTCGGCGGTCAGTGCAGTACTTGTTCGTGAAAAAGATAAAAAACAGTTGCCGATTTACTATGTAAGCCACGTGTTGCTAGATGCGGAGATAAAATATCCGTAGATTGAGAAGCAGGCTCTGGCTCTCATGATGGCCGCCAGGAAGCTAAGGCCATATTTTCAGGCTCATCCAATTGAGGTATTTACAACTTTTCCTCTTAGTAAAGTTCTTAATAAACCTGATTTGTCTAGAAGGATGGTGTCCTGGTCGGTTGAACTCAGCGAGTTCCAAGTGAGCTTTAAGCCCAGAATTGCAATCAAGGCTCAGGCATTAGCCGATTTTGTAGTAGAAACTACTGCACCGATGGAGTCCACCATCGAGGATCCCATTATACCAACCACTTGGGAGGTATATGTAGATGGTTCGAGTAATAAAGATGGAGCAAGAGCTGGAATTCTATTAAAAAGTCTAGCAGGATTTATTATTCAATATGCTTTGAGATTTGCATTTGAAGCAAGTAATAACGTAGCATAATATGAGGCTCTGATAGCTGGACTTCGGTTGTCAAAAGCATTGTCTATTGTAGATGTTACTATTTATAGTGATTCTCAACTTATAGTCAACCAAGTCCAGGGGGAGTATGGTATTAAAGAACCACGCTTGCGAAATATTGAGAGATAGTGCGGGCATTTCAAAACCAATTTCGGAATTTGAAGATATCTCAGATTTCGAGAAAGGAAATTCAGTGGCAGATGAGCTATCCCGACTAGCCAATGCCAAAGAAAAGAATCTAGACCCTTCGGTCTATATTGAAGAGATAACTTTTCCAAGTTATCATGAGAAAGAAATTTCTTATATTGAAGCAGAGCGTTGCTGGATGGATCCGATAATCGAGTATCTAAGAGATGACAAATTACACGAGGATCCGAAAGAGGCAAAGTTGATCAAGATACGATCAGCTAGATTTGTCATTCGAGAATGGGAGACTATACAAAAGATCTTATTCGGACCCCTTATGAGATGTATAGGCCCTGAAGGAGCAAAATCAGCTTTGGCTGAGGTTCATGAAGGAATTTGTGGAGCTCACATGGGTGGACGAGCCCTGGCTCACAAAATTCTGAGACTTGGGTTATATTGGCCTAAGGTCCAAGAGGCTGCTATGGAATATGTTCGTCGGTGTGGTAGCTGTCAAATTCATGCTACGATATCGAAGCGCCCGGCTGAAACCATGACTTCAATTCTAGATCCCATTCCCTTTGCGATGTGGGGGAATTGATATCATGGGAAAATTCACCAAGGCGTCGGGCGGACGGGAATATCCGATAGTAGCAATTGATTACTTCACGAAATGGGTTGAAGCCGGTTACCGGCAGCAATTGCTGAGAAAAAAGTGGAGAAATTCGTGCTTGAGTCAATCATATATCTCTTTGGGATTCCAAAGATTATCGTCAATCTGACCATGGTACTCGGTTCGATTGTCCGCAATTTGAGCAATTTTGCGGAACATATATGATCGAGCATCGTATGTCCTCGGTGGCATACCCCCGAGCAATGGACGGGTAGAGGTTACTAACCGAACGCTACTTGGAAGGAATAAAGAGAAGACTCGAAGTCGACAAAGCTTCTTGGGTCGAAGAACTTCATAATGTCTTGTGGGCCTATAGAACTACGGTTCGAACACCCACAGGAGAAACTCCATTCAGGTTGGCATATGGATCCGAAGCATTGGCACCAGTGGAGATAATGGCGGGGACATTACGGGATCGTGAGTTCGAGGAAAAAGCAAATGAACAAGGACTGCTTGATAGTCTTGATCTGTTGGATGAAGTTTGGGCAAAGGCAATAGCATGAACTCAACATTATCAAAGTAGGATAGCGTCTCATTATAATACTCGAGTGAAGAATCATCGGTACTTAGCCGGAGATTTGGTGTTGAGAAACACCCTAGCTTCCGACCCGCGTCACCAAAGAAAATTGGACCCTTCCTAGGAAGGACCTTATATGGTTGTAAAACCAGTTGGTTCAGGAGCTTACGGGCTGAAGAACATCAACACCCAGAAAGAGTTGGATCGGTCATGGAATGCCAGGCATCTCAAAAAGTTTTATCCTTGATGATGATTTCAATTTTGTTCGCGATGTAAACATTTTCAACTCAATCAATGCAATTTTTGGCTTTCAACAAACTATCTTTTGATTGGGGGGCATCATACACCACATTCAAGAACAAGATCCAACTATAAGGCATCGGATGAAAATCCGTGTGGGTCCTTCAACACTTATGGAATTTTTTCTGATCTTCTTGAGTCGAGGCATCGGATGAAAATCCGAGTGAGTTCCTTTTGCAAGGCGTCGGTTTGAAACCCGAGTAAGTTCCTTCAAGACTTATTGAATTTTCGAATAATCCTTAAGTAAAGGAATCGGTTTAAAACCCGAGTGAGTTCCTTCTCAGACTTATTGTATTTCTCCGAAAATCTTTAAGTAAAGGCATCGGTTTAAAACCCGAGTGAGTTCCTTCTCAGACTTATTGTATTTCTCCGGAAATCTTTAAGTAAAGGCATCGGTTTAAAACCCGAGTGAGTTCCTTCTCAGACTTATTGTATTTCTCCAGAAATCTTTAAGTAAATGCATCGGTTTAAAACCCGAGTGAGTTCCTTCTCAAACTTATTGTATTTCTCCAAAAATCTTTAAGTAAAGGCATTGTTTCAAACAACTAAGACCTAATGCAACAGCGATTCAAGTGGCTAGCAAAGTTCAAGATGAAGTTAATTTCTTATTTCTTCAAAAGATCGAAAGAGGCCAGTATCAAAACAATTACAAGAGCTGGATACAATCTTCGGTCAAAAAAGAAAGTCATCATCGGTGACTGTTAAGAAGTTATACAAGATTGACACAACTTTGCTAAAACAAACATATGAGTCAACCATTGATGTGGATTCAAGGAAAAGGAGAAATGAGGATTACAAAAAATATCTCGGTATGCATAAGATCCTCCGCAATTTCATACTCTTTGTCCAGCTTGTCCAGGAGGAGAATGGTCCTCGACCAAACTCGCATTCGGCGCAAGCTCGTCATAATTGACTTCTTCCAGTGGAGAATAAACAGGAGAATCTTCCAGATATTGCATAATATCTGGATCGGAAGGTGGAGGATCAATCTTATCTTTGGTCCAGTCAGGAGGAGGAATACCCGGGTCGGTAAATACTTCGGGATGGCAAACAGACCTTTGTAGGGAGTCGTATCAAAATGAGGATCTTTCCTTAATATTGATTCCCATACTTCGTTCTCACCATCCCGATACGCTTGCAAGTTATAAGCATTCAGCATATCAACAAAGGGCTTCTTGTGTAAATACTTGAAGACGCAGGCTCTGCGAACATCGGTTGGAAGGGATTCGGGCAAAGGAACGACAGCTTGCCTTTGGGGTAACGTTTGAGATCCTTTGGCTCCCGACTTTCCAACTGCTCACTCCGATTGCCGGATCTTCTCCCCGGCATCATCCAAGTCCGACCGAGCGACCGATCATCGAATTCTTTTCTCCTACAACCTCCCAAGCTAGTTTCCGAAGGCGAGCAATCTCGGCATCTTTAGCTTCGAGAGATTTCCCGAAGCTTGGAAACTTCATTGCTCAACCTATTGAGCCTATAGGCTGCTTCCACTTGGTGGTGGAAGTTACCAGTAAGACTCCTGCAAATAACTTCCGAGTTAAAAAGGAGCAGAAGAGTAATTTTTCAGAATCAAAAGATAATGAAGAAAGACTTACATCACCGGTGACTTCATAAAGACTTCATCCGAGAGTTTGGAAAGCACTGCGCTCTCGAAGTCAGTCATTCGAGCGGCGGTGCACCATTCCAACGCTCTCTGTCAAACTCGTTTGACACTAATTCGGGCGAAGGATGAGAAGGATGAGCTACACCAAGAGAAGGATGAGCTGCATCACCTGTCACCCGACGGCGCTTCCTAGTGGCAAAATCCTCCAACTCCAAAGGAGAGGAGGAGGATGCCAAACAAGCACTAGAATTGGAAATAGGAGCAGCGCCTGCTGGGACCACACCTTCATCAGACGCCAACATAGTTGCCTCAGATGCCCGAAGAGTCTCCTTCGGGGGTGCACCAACGGTCTCTGCAGCAGGGGCGTCGGCGGCGCCATCAACAACGGAGTGATCAAGATCTTCTTGGGAAAGACGAGCGATCACTTCGGGCAAAAGAGGCGTATGGGCGGCATCAATAGAAGCGTGGGGAATCGACTTGAAGATTCACCAACAGCAATCGCCTTACGCTTGGAGGATTCACTAGCTGAAACCACCTCACTGGCCCCAACCACCGCCGACGGAACGATTTTCTTGCTAGACTTCGCTCTGATAAAGTTCGGGTTGATCTTGGGAGCCACTATGCAAACAGAAAAAGCCGTATCGGTATGGATATCCAACGACAACAAAAAAAAAAGGAAAACCCTAGTTCTCTATCACTTAAGAAAAACCCGATTAACTAAACCCCAAGTACTACTACTTGTGCGGTTTACTCAAGGGGGAAGTGGGGGAAAGAGATGAGTAATCAAAAAAAAAAACTCACTTGTTCGAGAAGTTGATAGAGCTATTGTTGGAGTACGAGGAATACGGAAGCGAGCGGAAGGACGGAATGTCGCTTTAGCACTTTAGCAAATCTAACTTCCGAGATAGCGGGATAAATGGAGAGTACCCACGAAGGCTTTAAATAGCCTCGGGTATTAAGACGACGGTTGAAAGCTAAGGACAACCAACGACCCAGATTGAAATGACGCTTCGAAATCCGCAGAAAGCAAGATCAACGGTCGGAGGGATGCCACATGGAAACATGTGGAAGCGAGCACCAGATGCAGAGATACCTCCAATCGTCGCACCGCCATTATAATAATGGGTGTATTTCCGATTCATTGGAAACGATGAATGGTATACAAAAGCAAGAAAACGTTTGGACTTCGCAGAAGGGAAACGTGTGGACTTTGCAATAAATGAAGTAGTGGGGAAGATTAATGCATCTTTCCGAAACGCATCTTCACAATATTTCTACAAGATTATTATTCGTCGAAGAATGTGAAGTTGAGTGATAAGTTTTATCATTTATACTTTGATATTCAAGACAAGATTTCAGCAGGAGACAGGGAATTGGAAAGGCCAACATGAAAAAGAAAGGTCTATTCATTAACAAGGAGGTCAATCTTTACAAAAAAAAAAAAAAAAAAAACTCCCTAAGCCTCTTCTTCATTGTTGCCCGAGGGACCCTGGTCGAGAGGACTTTTCTCAGGATCTTGAGAAGAGCCTTCCTCAAGAATGACATTGACTGAGTCCTCTATAGCAACAACTTGAGACTCGGCTTGTGATTTCTCCTCTGGAAGCGCCGGCTCATCAGCCAGGTATGCCTCATATTGAGGGTCAGCTGGAAAAGGATCATTTTCTTCCCGAGCCCAGTCTGGGAGATCCATGCCAACTTTCCAGAAGACCTCTTTATGGCACACCTCACGAAAGGGAGCAGTATCGAAGGAAGGGATTGATGCGAGAATTCGCTCCCAAACGTCATTCTGCCCCAAGCGATAAGCTTGAATGTTGTAGGCACCTAGCAGCTCGGAGAAAGGTACGTTGTTCAGGTATTTCTAAACACACTCCTTCCGAAGCTCTGGCTTGATATGCTAGGGCTTGCTAGGGACCGCCCACTTCAGATATTCTTCGTTCTTCCTACATTGAAATTCAAGCTTGTCACCGAACAACGTGGCAGCTTCCTTTTGCTTCCCGGCCTCGCGCTCGGCAGCGGCCCCGAGGCCTTTGAAGCATCAAGGGCCTCCTTGAGGGAGATCACTTCTTCCTCATGCTTTCTCTGCAGCTCCTCAGCAGCTGCAGTCAGCCGATCTATCTCAGAATTGGCCTTGGCCAAATTCTCCTCACAGGTGTGCAGCAAAGAGTTGTTGCAGCCAACCCGGCTCAATGCTTCCATGTGTTGATAGAAGCTCAACACGGCATTCCTGGGAAGGCGGAAAATATCAGAAGAAGTCATAATAAATTATGAAAAAATAAGTAAGCAAGAAGACCGGTACCTTGTGGATTGACTAACAAGGGCAACGTCATCCAGGTTTTCAAATTCCTGGCGATCAGAAGGAATAAGGCGAGGGAGCTCCACTCAGCGGCTTTCTCAGGGTCTCGAGTCACCCTGTCGGTCAACTTCAGGGTCCACTGGGGGGTGAAGACCTCCCCACAATCCGTTGAAGCTTTGGTTTTTTTATGGGAGGAAGCATCAATTGTATCATGCCTCCTTTTGGTTCGGGCGGAGGAGGAGACATTGGACCTCTCCACCATTGGCTTCTTCCCTTTACCCGAAGCATCAGCCACGGGCCTGATATTCCTGATACCCCTATAAGAGGGGTCGGGAGAGGGAGCAGAAGCCTCTTGATCTACGGTCAAGGCTCTGGGTGATCGTTGCTCGGCTGTCGCAACGGCCCTAGCGGCCTTCACTCGCAGGTTCTCGGGGTTTATTCTTGGAGGCAATGCAAAGAAGAACAAGAGTCAGAATTAAAGACATATCACTTCAGTAAAATTAAAGGATGATGGTTAGAAGCTCACAATGAGCCAAGCCCCAGTACTGAAGAATGGAGTTATACTCCACCTCAAGTCCATGTATCTCTTGATACCATGGAATGGATTTGATATTCCTGACGGCCGCCTCGTCTTCTTTGGATAAGGGGAGGCCTCGGTTATTCTCGGAAGAAGAAGTACACCGCCTCCAGGCGGTTGGGAAGTTAAGATCCGATGGAGGCGCTCAACAGAAAAAGTATCGTTCATGCCATTTTTTGTGGTTAGAAGGGCAAGTTCCTTTGGCAAGGATGCTGCCCCTCCAATCAAGTTCAGCCTTCTTACGTTTGGACAGAAAAACCCATCCGGGAGGATGGGAGATAGAAAGAACATGAAAATGTACAAAGAGAGAAAGAGATGGCATAATGCCAAGTTCAAAACACAAACCCAAGAAGCCGACGATGAGACGCCAGCTATTGGGAAGGAGCATTCCAGGACAAATGTCCCAATAATTCAGAACTACGGAGAACAAAGGATTAAAAAAGGGAAAGCGAACCCCGCTTTCCAGTGCATCTATGTACAGAGAAAATTCACCCGAAAGGGTTGAATCAACCCTCTCATCAGAAAGGGGAACCCTAACCTGATAAGAGGAAGGAAAATCAAAATCTTGGATGGCTGAAAGAAGGGTTTCCTCATTATAAATGGAGGGAACAGAGCCAAGTCCACCATCGGACCTGGAAGCTTGAGGCTGCCTAGAAGACTCGACAATCTTGGAAGATCCAGACTCGAGGAGGGCGGAAGGAGTTTCGGTTTTTCTCTCTAAACCTTTTTGAGAAACTTCAGCAAACTCACGCCAGAGGACAGTTAGGGTTTTGTTATCACTATCCGACTGTTCGGAAGCAGGAGAAGCAAAAGCTTCACTACTATTACCAACACTGGGTACCAGAGAAGCCTTATTATCCGTCATTACTTGTTTCAGTAAACTACAAAAAGAAAAAGACCAGTAAACTTACTGATTCAGTGAGGCAAAAGCATGAGAGCAAGAAGGCGTGAAGCAGGCAACAGGTTCAAATTCCAGACAGGAAGAATGAAACCTACGAAGAAAACGAACCGCTTTTAAAACACCCGCACGAGTGTTCGGGAATCTGAACGATCGAGATTGATTCAAAATCGACGATTGAGATTGAAAGACGTTTTGAAAGTTTGAACTCACGAATCTGAAACAAGCGTTCGGAAGCTGTCGCTAGGATTACGTGAGCCATGACAGATCGACTGCAAGGAGACACGTGGCCTTACCCTCACAACGCTCGAGGAAAAGTGACCACCGTATTAAATGTGATATGACATTTAATGGAGCACGCAGAGACTATCGCCTGACGAAGAACCCAGTTAAAAACCAAGCCCACGGAATCGACCAAACGCTTGGTCTGGGGGGCTCGTGATGCGGAGAAATTAGGATCAAACCGGGTTCATACCTGGTTCGACCCTCGACCCCGGTTGAGAGACAGAGGGAACCGACTCGCTCCCGCGCGAACCGGATCCAGAAGATGGCTTGCTGAGGAAAAAAACTTATTCAGCTACAAGCACGCCCTAATCCTACTTATGGATTAGGGTAATTACCCTAATGATGGCAGACTCGAATTGACGGCTGCGGCTAATCATTATCGAAGGGATAATCATCGCATAACCTAAAGGGTTATCTCAGGAGTCCTCTACTAGTCCAAACTAGTAGAAGTCTATTGCTCAACGGATCTAACTGTTAAGATCCAACGACTACCCGAAGAAGGCTCAAGTGCATCCAACGAAGGAGATTCGAAGGTACACTATATAAACCTCACTACCATACGAGGTGGGGGGATCGAAAACACACAATCTGAGACTCAGATTCAGATACATACTGATAGACGTAAACTATCAGAGGCTTACGATCTAGGTCACCTTTCCCAATTCTTCATTCCTTAGCTCTGTGCTTCTAGCAGAGCCGTTTGTGATTAAGTTCATCAACTGACTTAGCCTTCGGAGGTGGACTCCCGACCCATGCGGTCGGGCCACATCTGACGCTTTCGTTTTGCAAGTCATCACGAGGAGATCTAAGGGCTGAGCAGATTTTGGACGCATCACTAGGGAGTCAGCTAATCTGGCGACTTCTCTCGAAATATTAAGAAATTCCACTCCTTCCTTAAATTGTTACCCATATATTAATGGAAAGAACTGTAAAGCCCATAATGGATCAAATTACATGGGAGAAATGGATGATAAAGGCTTCAACACAAGGCGAATTTGTGAGGTACTTATAGTCTTACCTCAATGATTTTTGCTCAAAAGTTTTTTCGATACTTGGATCTCAAGTTACAATTTAAACTCATAACCGGCCCATGAATTCAAGCCATACAACTACGATTACATTTTTACCCCTCTTCTTGTAATTATATAGTTTCTCGTCATGAAAAGTATGATTTCGAGGTCAACTTACCAAATTGGTGCTCTAAATTCAGGATTTATAATTAGATCAATAACAGAGGTTGGCATGTAAATAGATGCCTTCATGACACTGATATTTTTTTTTGTCTAGAGGAAAATTATATTAGGTTCTTTAGAGTAATTCTAGAGGAGTTAAAAAGAGTCATGTACAATAAAGTTGGGTAGAGACTGCCACCAAAACTGAGATAAAGAGCACTACTTTGAACCCTTTGCAAGATAATTCAGAAACCATCAGATGCAATTAGTATCGTTAGTCATGACCAAGAATTAAAACCTATGAGCCAAGTTATTGGTTTATTTAAATCTAAATCCAATCACAATTTGATTTTTAGAGCTCTAGAGTGTCTGGTCACTCATTCCAATTGGCAATCTTTCAAGGTATATATATATATATATATATATATATATATATCTACACCTTCATCACATCTATACCACCAGTGCACAATGTGGGTCCACAAATCATAGTCATCTTACCGAAAGCACTTTAGTTAGATAGATCAAAGATAAACCTCAAATGAACATTACTTTTTGCAATCGTTTCATAGTTTTATTCCATTCATGAGATAGTAAACATTACAAGTTTTATTCAAAAACCGTCTCTCTCTCACACACACACTTCAACTTCTTTGGGCGAATTCAAAGACAACAGCAAGTTCTTTTTCCTCCTTGTGGGATGCATGGACCACGTGTAAGGCGGTCAGCATGACAAATTCTTGCACAATCAAATGTAGTCTTGCATGACCCAAGATACTTCTTACAGTCACTATCGTCATTGAGATAAGCAGCATTTGGTTTAATGTCTGCATCATAAGTTTCACGTTAAGAAAAAAAATTAATCTTTTAAACCCAATTAAAGGAAGAAAAAAAAAAAAAAAAAAGACAAAGAGAGAAAAACTCACCAATAGATTGAGCAAAGAAGATCACAGAAATGAGGAGAAGAAAGACTAAATGGAATTTGACTGAAGCCATTGCTCTTTGCAGTTGCTCACCTTTGCAAAGTAGTTTCATAGGTCTAGAATATAAAGGCATCATAAAAAAGAGACAAAGAGAAGTTGGATGAGTTTTAGTTGAATAAGATTTGTTTCCTTCTTTTTCCGCAACTGTTTTGCAATTAAGGAATACTAATAGTAGAGTTTGTTTTAGTTTGTTAGTGTGTATTTAGACTCTTAGGAGAGTCCATCGGAAACTTCGACACGAATCTGTTTTGTTGAACTCCTATGTATAAGATATCTTGTGGCAAGTATTCAATTAACAAGTTGGCTGAGTGATCTGTCTTCCTCTCAAATTCTGGTTTTCTAATTTTTGCTATCGTTTCATCAACAGAGTGCTATGGTGGATATACCTAAGTGAGTATTCATGGCAGCCAATAGTTTTTTAATCATCACAGTTGCCGATTGCCGTTTTCAGCTGAAGAAGTACCAATGCTGGAGTGTGAAGTTGAAGACTCTTTTCAAATTGCAAAATCTTTGGGAGCTTGTAGAAGAAGTTTTGGCGATCTTGATGAAGTAGCAAAACTAAATGAAAATTAAATTGAAGAAAATACGAAAGCTCTCAACCAACTTCAACAAGTTATTCATAAGGATATCTTTTTAACAATCTTGATTGCAGCAATATCCAAGGAAGCATGACTGACATTACAAAAGGAACTCCAAGAACGAGACAAAGTGAACTTCTCTGAGCCTTTGTGAGATGACTAGGAACCACATGTGAGAATTGGACAAAAAAAAAAAAGGATAGATTTTGCGGCTATTCCAACCACTGAATGAAGTGAAACATTATACGGTTAGTCATGTGTCAAATTTCACGCTCTAATTCAATCAGATACTCTACCATGTATATTGTGCATCTCTATGTATGCCAAATTGTCATTACAGTATTCCAACAAAAATAAAGGTATATTGGCTTAAATTCGAAAATTATTTTGCATGAGGACTAATTGTAAGTTCTCAATTATACACTGTTGGAATTTGAAACTGGTTTTTAAGGCATGAAATTATTAATATTTTATAATTTTCATAATGAAGGTTAGTGTTGATGTTATTCTTTAATAAGCACTTAAATGGCGAATAAATGTCGTTTGGAAAATGAGTTTGAGTGGATAACAAATAAGCTTGAAGGGAAAAGACATGGTTAGCTAAGCCATATCCTTTGGATATAACCCTTAGTAGGTGTCCCTTCTTCTTCTATATAAACAGAAGACTTAATCCTTAATTGCTCAAGCAACAATCCTATACCAATCTTAGTGTTTTGCTTTTCGATTAAAAAAATTTTGTTTATTAAAAAATAATTTGAAAAACTTATGTTAAAGAACTACCTATATTTTGGCATCAAGGTTGAGTACCTTGTCACACATGGACCTCATTTAACATTAACATATTCCACGGGCTTAAGTTCTATGGTGTTTATGTTGTCCATCGTTGGGCATTAGCTGGATTGAATGTATAGGACAGTGTATTTAAGCATAGCTTTTGTAGAATTATTTATGTTAACATAGGCCGTCTCGTTCTAACATACACATATGCTCCCACAACTTACTAGGGAGTTAGCTAATCTGGCGACTTCTCTAGAAATATTAAGAAATTCCACTCCTTCCTTAAATTGTTACCCATATATTAATGGAAAGAACTGTAAAGCCCATAATGGATCAAATTACAAGGGAGAAATGGATGATAAAGGCTTCAACACAAAGCAAATTTGTGAGGCGCTTATAGTCTTACATCAATGATTTTTGCTTAAAAGTTTTTTCGATACTTGGATCTCAAGTTACAATTTAAACTCATAACCGGCCCATGAATTCAAGCCATACAACTACGATTACATTTTTACCCCTCTTCTTGTAATTATAGAGTTTTTCGTCATGAAAAGTATGATTTCGAGGTCAACTTACCAAATTGGTGCTCTAAATTCAGGATTTATAATTAGATCAATAACAAAGGTTGGCATGTAAATAGATGCATTCATGACACTTATATTTTTTTGGTCTAGAGGAAAATTATATTAGGTTCTTTAGAGTAATTCTAGAGGAGTTAAAAAGAGTCATGTACAATAAAGTTGGGTAGAGACTGCCACCAAAACTGAGATAAAGAGCACAACTTTGAACCCTTTGCAAGTTAACTAAGAAACCACCAGATGCAATTAGTCTGATCAGTCTTGACCAAGAAGTAAAACCTATGAGCCGAGTTACTGGTTTATTTAAATCTAAATCCAATCACAATTTGGTTTTTAGAGCTGTAGAGTGTCTTGTCAATCATTCCAATTGGCAATCTTTCAAGTTATATATATATACACCTTCTTCACATCTCAATACAAATGTACAATGTGGGTCCACAAATCATAGTCATCTTACCGAAAGCACTTTAGTTAGATAGATCAAAGATAAAACTCGAATGAACATTACTTTTTTCAATTGTTTCCTAGTTTTATTCCATTCATGAGATAAACATTACAAGTTTTATTCAAAAACCGTCTCTCTCTCACACACACACTTCAACTTCTTTGGGCGAATTCAAAGACAACAGCAAGTTCTTTTTCCTCCTTGTGGGATGCATGGACCACGTGTAAGGCCGTCAACATGACAAATTCCTGCACAATCAATTGTAGTCTTGCATTACCCAAGATACATTTTACAGTCACTATCGTCATTGGGATTAGCAGCATTTGATTTGACATCTGCATCATGAGTTTCACGTTAAGCAAAAAATAATCTTTTAAACCCAATAAAAAAAAAAGTCAGAGAGAGAAAAACTCACCAATAGATTGAGCAAAGAAGATAACAGAAATGAGGAGAAGAAAGACTAAATGGAATTTAACTGAAGCCATTTCTCTTTGTCAGTTGCTCACATTTGCAAAATAGTTTCATAGGTCTAGAATATATGGGCATCATAAAAAAGAGATGAGCAGAAGTTGGATGAGTTTTGGTTGAACAATATTTGTTTCCTTGTTTTTCCGCAAGTGTTTGGCAACTTAGGAAGACTAATAGTAGAGTTTGTTTTATTTTGTTAGTGTGTATTTAGAATCTTAGGAGAGTCCGTTAGAAATTTCCACATGAATTTGTTTTGTTGAAGTCCTATATATAAGATATCTTGTGGCAAGTATTCGGTTATGAAGTTGACTAAGTGATCTGTCTTCCTCTCTAATTCTGTTTTTTGCAATCATTACATCCACAGAGTGCTATGGTGTATCTCTACCTAAGTTAGACGAAAAAGAAAAAAAATAAAGAAAAACAGAGAGAGGAGGTTGAGTAATCAAGGCAGCAAATAGTTTTTTAAACATCACAAGTTCCGATTCCATTGTTCAGCGGAAAAAGTACCAATTCTTGAGTGTGAAGATGAAGACTCTTTCCAAAGTGCAGGATCTTTGGGAGCTTCTAGAAGAAGTTTTGCTGATCTTGATAAAGTAACAAAACTGAAGGAAAAATTAATTAAAGAAAATGCAAAAGCTCTCTACCTATTACAACAAGCTATTCATGAGGATATCTTGTTAACAATCTTGATTGTCGCAACATCCAAGGAAGCACGACTGACTTTACAAAAGGAATTCCAAGATCAAGACAAAGTGAATTCTTTGCATCTAATTTGTGAGATAACCAAGAAACCAAATGAGAGAATTTGACAAAAAACAAAAATAAGGATAGATTTTTTGTCTATTTCAGCCACTGAAAGAGTGAAACATTATAGGGTTAGTCATGTATCAAATTTCACGCTCTATTTGAATCAGATATTCTACCATATATATTGTGCAACTCTATCTGTCAAATTTTCATTACAGTATTCCAAAAAAATAAAGGTATATTGACTAAAATTTGGGAGATATTTTGCATGAGAATAATTCTGAGTTCTCAATTACATATTGTTAAAATTTGAAACTGGTTTTTAAGGCGTGTGATTAAAAATATTTTATAATTTTCATATTGAAGGTTATAATTGATGTTATTCCTTAATAAGCCCCTAAATAGCCAATAAATGTCGTTTCGAAAACAAGTTTGAATGGATAACAAAATAAGCTTGAAGGGAAAATACATGGTTAATTAGCTAGCCCATATCCATTGAAGATAACCCTTAGCAGGTGTCTTCTTTTCTTCTATATAAATAGAAGACTTGATCCCTAATTGCTCTAGCAAGAATCTTATACCAATCTTATTCTTTTGATTTTCGATCAAAAAAATTTGTTTATTAAAAAAAAAAATCAAAAACTTATGATAAAGAACTACCTAATATTCGACATCAATGTTGAGTACCTTTCACACATGGACCTCATTTAACATTAACATATTCCACGGCCTAAAGTTCAATGGTGTTTACGTTGTCCATCGTTGGGCATTAGCTGGATTGAATGGATAGGACAGTGGATTTATACATATCTTTGGTAGATTTATTTATGTAAACATAGGCCCTGCGGTTCTAAGATACACATATGTTTCCCCATCTGACTAGCGAGTCGGCTAATCTGCGACTACCCTAGAAAAATTAACAAATTCGACTCCATGCTAACGTTGTAACCCATACATTAATGGAAAGAACTGTAAAGGCCCATAATCGATCAAATTACTAGGGAGAAAAGGATGTTAAAGGCTTCAACACAAGGGGAATTTGGGAGGCGCTTATAGTCTTACCTCAACCATTTTCGCACATAAGTTCTTTCGATACTTTGATCTCAGTTTAAAATTTATACTAACCAGCCCATGAATTCAGGCCGTACAAGTAAGATTACCTTTTTACCACTTTTTTTGTAATTATATAGTTTCCCGTCACAAAAAGTATGATTTTAAGGTCAACTTACAAGAGTAGTACTCCAAATTCATGATTTATAATTAGATCAATAACAGAGGTTGACATGTAAATAGATGCCCTCATGACACTGATATTTTTTGGGTCAAGAGAAAAATTATATTAGGTTCTCTAGAGTAATTCTAGAGGAGTTAAAAAGAGTCACGTACAATAAAGTGGTTTAGAAACTCCCACCTAGATTGAGATAAAGAGAACTACTTTGAACCATTTGCAAGTTAACTAAGAAACCACCAGATGCAATTAGTCTCATCAGTCATGACCAAGAATTAAAACCTATGAGCCGAGTTACTGGTTTATTTAAATCTAAATCCAACGAAGATTTGATTTTTAGAGCTCTAGAGTGTCTGGTCACACATTCCAATTGGCAATGCTTCAATGTATATATATACAAAAACCTTCTTCACATCACAATACCAATGCACAATGTGGGCCCACAAATCATAGTCATCTTTCCAAAAGCAAGAAGTGGTCTTTAGGGATTATACCCATATTCATAACCCATATGATGAGACAAAACTCTCAGCGGCCAATTCCACGATTGAAGCCATTGATCCATCTAGTGTGCATTCGATATCTATACCCACCACATACTTCGAACCAGATCAAACATCGATGAAGATTCATATTTGATGCTAATATTTATATATATATTTCACCTCCAGATACGGGGCAACAGTTGATCATCAATGGCAAAATTGACTCATCCACACTCTCCATTTTCCACTTCAAAAGACCAACTCATGTTGCATCACCCGCTTGAAATAAACCCTTATGACAGATGATAGTGACACATGAATGTCCAAAAAGAATCTCTCTCTAATGATTAACTAGTAGCCACCTCCTTTTTCCAACAAAACTGAGAGACGTCTCAAGTTTTTTTTTTTTGGGTCGAAGAGACGTCTCAAGTTTCTTCCTATGCATTTAGAAAATTTGGTGGAAACTTATTCACTATTTTCATTATTCTTTTTGCTTCCTTCACTTTTGAATTCTTAACTAGCACTTCAACCAAATGCCTCATTGTTCTAAAGTTTGGAATCTTATCTTTAGTTATACTCTCCTTGTAAACCTCAAAGGCCTTGTTAATTTCCCCTTTTCTACATAGATGATACATAAATGTCCTAAGAGTTGCAGCATTAGGAGTACAAAAATTTTCCTCTGAAGGCTATCATGTACATTTTTAACTTCGTCAATCAAACCACGCTTAGAGTAACAGGGGGCCAAAGGTAGTTGTAACTGATGGTGTCTCTGGCTTCAATCCTGCAAAACTAATCTCTTCAATCAAAGCCAAGACATCCTATAGTTTCCCATGATGGGCCAAAATCTTCACATTATCAGCACAAACATTTGAGGAACCCTTCTCAATCATTACCTTCCAGGTTTTCCCAACTTCATCGATCTTAACATTCTTATACAAGGAATCCAAGATTGCCATATAATTACTGTAACCTCTACATCCTCTCTTCCATTTCTTTCAAAACTGGAACATACCCCTCACACAACAACTTGATTAAAATACCATAAGAAACCTTATGAGGAGAAATGCCATATATCTGAGAGAATAGGTAATGATCAAATTTCTTGCATTGATTAAATGCAGAAAAAGGAGCATTAAAGGGTGTTATGGATATTTTATAATAGACCTGTCTAGGTCGACCAAAGAAGAACTGGACCGATCAAACCTTGGCCGGACCATGAATAAAACGAAGGCACTAAACAAGGTATACAATTTGAATCATATCCAACCTCCTTAAAGATAGGGATAAGGATTGCGATCAAGTCGGGTTAGTCTTAGAATCCAGATCGGACTCTACAACTACAATCCAAGTAATATTGTCTTGACGGATAAGATTCCTCTCCTCAGGAAGCTAGCAACAATGACAGAGTTCTATTCGAACTCCATTACTGCATAGTTAAGGTAACCTCTCCTAAGATCTATAAATACCCACATACTCATCATTATCAGGTATGCACTCTTGAGTTATTGAATACTTTGAGAAATTGAGCTGGCTTCCTTTGTTCGTTTGAACTAACTTGTTCGTCGGAGACGAAACTCGACCACACGGGTCGAGCACGTATTTGCAGGTTCGAGCGTTCGATCAGGAGGGACCAAATTCTGCATCAACATTGGCGCCGTCTGTGGGAATCTTGATCAAAAAGCCATCGTATAAATCAGATCAAGAATGTCAAACCAACCCTACGGTATGTTTTTTATTGAAGGGTTCGTCTGCGATTCAAGGTTGCGTTTAATCCCTTCTTATGGGTAATCCGTACGGTATGCGTATCTTTCCTTTTCATTGCTACGAATAATTATTAATTTACTCTGCATTGAGGTATTGCCATCGATATGAAAATCACCGAGAATCGGTTTCCTTTTAATCATGCAATTAAGAATCAATATGCGTGAAACGGATGAAATTGCATTCAGCCACAATTTGTTTGTTTTTATATGATTTTTTGAGATTGGCATTGTCATCATTATAATCAGTTTAATATTTATATATTCTGATATGGACAAAACCATAGACAAGGTCTACTTTGTTTTCTTTAGTTTTCTGAACGGGAGATCATGATTATCTTAGCAATGATCGAATGAAAACAAAAGAGAATGGAGAGCTGAAGGTTCTTTACTATTTTTTACGTTCTTTATGAATTTTATTTTGACCGTACCAAACTCGTTCGGGCATCAACAAATGTATTCCATGCCAATTGAAGCAAAAAGGGGATGCACCTAGAGAAGAGAGAGAAACTGCTGCAATCTAACTCCAATTCAGGCGATTCTAAGCAGTCTTTCACCATCATGCTCCAATATATGACGTTAAAGGGTGTTCGCGATCAGAATTTTTTTCTTTGAAGGAAGCAGATTTTACATGAGCAGATTTACCAAAGTTCTCCAGGTTGCACGAGGAACCAAGCTGGAAGGGGAGGTTGATTTTCTAGGCTTGAAGCCAGTCACAAGCTGCTGCAGCACAAGAAACGGGTTTTACTAATCGTAAATCGGATTGAAAAGCCAGAGATGATTTGAACATAAGGATTTTATCGCTCCTGCAAATAGACCAAACATTGCTCGATTGCCATTCCAAGAAGAACTTCACGTTGAACCCAAGTGTTGTCCGAGGCTTTAATGACATAGTACCAGTTTGGATCCAAGAAATCATCAAAATCAAGAACAAAAGCAGCTTGTCCTTGCGTGCGAAGAAGCATCTCGGCTTATTCTAGTCGAGAATTGCAATATATCGCACCAAAAGAGACAAGTTCATCATGGGAGTACAATGATTCATATTTATCTATATGACCGTTACTATTCTTCTAATGGTGCATGATCGGAATTATTCGTCATATACAACTTAGAGTTGAATGTGGAATATCAAACAATATTACTCTTAAGTCAGCTAACACTGAAATTTAGTAGCACCAATGTGTTTAGCTTGTACAACAAAAGTCTTATATACAATATTTTCAAAGCCTTTGAGCTCGTGGATAGCAAAATATCATCAAAATTACAAGTATGGAAGCTCGAGAGATAATCGACCATACATGATCGAGATAAAGGAGTTTTACATACAAGAAAAAGTTCTCGGCTGGATGAAGCATAACAGCTCAGAAAAGACTTGACCTATCATGTTTGGGGGAGTAAAGAGAGATAAACATCTCACATCTCGACCTATAGAGAAAGATTTCTTCAGTTCTCAACATTCAACTCCCTAGCTCGTTCCCAAATTGAACTCCCCGGCTCATTACCACGGGCAGTTCCCAAATTGAACTCCCCGGCTCATTACCACGGGCAGTTCCCAAATTGAACTCCCTGGCTCATTACCACGGGCAGTTCCCAAATTGAACTCCCTGGCTCATTACCACGGGCAGTTCCCAAATTGAACTCCCTGGCTCATTACCACGGGCAGTTCCCAAATTGAACTCCCTGGCTCATTACCACGGGCAGTTCCAAAATTGAACTTCCTGGCTCATTACCACGGGCAGTTCCCAAATTGAACTCCCTGGCTCATTACTATGGGCAGTTCCCAGAATTGAACTCCCTGGCTCATTACCATGGGCAGTTCCCAGAATTGAACTCCCTTGCTCTTCAGCTCGGCCAGTTCCCAAAATTGAACTCCCTTGCTCTTCAGCTCGGCCAGTTCCCAGAATTGAACTCCCTTGCTCTTTAGCTCGGCCAGTTCCCAAAATTGAACTCCCTGGCTCATTACCATGGGCTGTTCCCAAATTGAACTCCCTAGCTCATTACCACGGGCAGTTCCCAAATTGAACTGCCTGGCTCATTACCATGGGCAGTTCCCAAATTGAACTCCCTGGCTCATTGCCATGGGCAGTTCTCAGAATTGAACTCCCTTGCTCTTCAGCTCGGCCAGTTCCCAAAATTGAACTCCCTTGCTCGAACTCATGAAGCAAGGCAGTTCCCAAAGTGAACACGAAACATGGAGGCAATGGAGAAGACTAAAGGAACTATGAAAGGATTAACATAATGCTTGACCAATACATGGTCAACCAAACAACTTCAAATGAAAGCTCAAGAGCTCGACCAGTTTGATGATCCACCCAACCAACAAGCAATTCGGCTAGATCAATTGTTTAAGCACTATGAAAATTCAGATGCATTCGACCAAAACAATGGTTTAAATAGAGATGATACAAAAGGCATGGTTAGTCAAGGTTAATCAAGGAATTTTACAACAGAACAAAGTATAAGATGACCGAGGGCAAGATTTCGTCTTGCAATTTAGCATATGACTTCTCATGGTTGAAAGAAACTTAGTCCCTTGGCCTAGAACATGGAATTAACGTGACCAAGTGACTGGGGGGCTTATGTTATGGATATTTTATAATAGACCTATCTGGATCGACCAAAGAAGAACTGGACCGATCAAACCTTGGCCGGACCATGAATAAAACGAAGGCACTAAACAAGGTATACAATTTGAATCATATCCAACCTCCTTAAAGATAGGGATAAGGATTGCAATCAAGTCGGGTTAGTCTTAGAATCCAGATCGGACTCTACAACTACAATCCAAGTAATACTGTCTTGGCGGATAAGATTCCTCTCCTCAGGAAGCTAGCAACAATGACAGAGTTCTATTCGAACTCCATTACTACATAGTTAAGGTAACCTCTCCTAAGATCTATAAATACCCACATACTCATCATTATCAGGTATGCACTCTTGAGTTATTGAATACTTTGAGAGATTGAGCTGGCTTCCTTTGTTCGTTTGAACTAACTTGTTCGTCGGAGACGAAACTCGACCACACCGGTCGAGCACGTATTTGCAGGTTCGAGCGTTCGATCAGGAGGGACCAAATTCTGCATCAAAAGTCTTCTGATCCGGCCAAGCTCATCCATCTGATCAAAAGTCTTCTGATCAGTCATTCCTGCAAGACCATAAGATCAAATTAAGGTGGCAAGGAAAGATTTTTCCAGTGATCTTGGGATCCTTCTTGTGGGATTCAATTAGAGCTTCGATGTCACTAAAGTGATGAGATTTCACTAGGAGCCTGACAGCGAGGTCTTGAGCAAGCTATCGTAAGGGTTATCGAAGAAAGGCGCTTCACAAGGTTGAACAGAAAAATGAGGAAAAAAAGAAAGAAGTTTTGATAAAAGAATGCAAATTACCCATATTAGTAAATTTAATGAAGGAGATAAATTACTAGTAGATCATGATAATATCATAAAACAAAATCTAAAAGATAATACATATTTATATACTCAAAGACAAGATATTAATAAATCAAGATAGGTTTAATCTAAAATGTATTCTTACTCAAGAACAAATTATTAAATAAAAAGAATAAATCATTTACTAATAAATTATGTAAATCAAACATCATCTAAAATGCATTCATAATCAAGATCAAATTATAAATTTAAAAAAATAATCAATCACTAAGAAATCATGTAAAACCATAAACTTGATCGTAGAAAAATAAAACAATTACATATTGAAAATATGAAGATTGTACTTATCATGGCAAAATCACAAAAAGAATAATCACCCTTAGATAGAGGACCTTCAACACTCTATATTATCTTCTTCTTTCCCTACATCCTTGTATTTCGTCCCTATTTTTACTTAACCAATATGGATTTTCAATTCTGTTGTTTAATATACTCACCATTAACTCCACGTTCTCACCATCTTTCTTCTCTCCCCTCAATATTCCCTCGACTTTCTCTCTTCTTAAATCCTCTAAAACTTCACATTTTTCACCATCCATTTCTCTCTCATCTCAATATACTTCAAAATTCCCTCAATATTCTCTCCTCCTAAATCCTACTAAACTCCACGTTTTTTTCCACCATTCATTTTTCACCATGCATCTTCTCTCTCCCCTCAATATTACCAAAACATGTAATATAATTTATGCAGCTATGAGACATTAAACCTTGGACCTCCTCCTTTATTCAAAGTGATTGTTAACCATTTATTTAATCCTCAACCTATGATTGAATTTAGCAAATAAATTATAGTAAGTTTTTCAATCCCATATCAGTTCGACCTTTAACCATAATTATTTGAATATCAATACAAAAAGCCAAGACTACCCCCTATGCTTTAGTTACAGGTATTACAAATAATGAGTAATGATGATGGTGATGCTGAAAAGAGTAAAGGAATGAGAAACCTATTGAACTCCCAAGGATGTAAGCATGTCTTGGGAAAACAGTTTGCCTTCTTTGGAATTCTCCTCTTTAATCAGGGTTGAGTTCATTTTCTCAACAGCTGCTTGCAGATCCTACAAGAATTTAAGAGCTTGGAACTGACCCAAAAAACATAGCCCAAATATTACAACTACACATCTCATGCATCCAGGAAATAATAAGCTGTTGCACCTGTAAAAGAGAACTAATTAGTATGGCATCCCAACAGTAATATACCAATAAGAAAAGCTTCCAGCCATCAAACGGAAGTTCTGGAATAAATGGAAGTCTGAAATTTCATCCCTAAACCAAATAGAAGCTTTCAAAAGTTATAAATTTAGCTCTAGAATCTAAACAAATTCAATGTCTCATCCTTTTTAAGAGAGAAAATAAAATAGAACTTAGTTTTTCTTTTTCTTTTTTGTTTTTGAGATTTTGAATCCAAAGTTCTCTTCTTTCTTAATTTGGCCAAAGAAAAGAGAATACGAAAAAATTGTGAAAACTTCAATTTTTGAACCATGCACCTAACCAACAGAATTTGAAACATTGATGCTTGAAAATCTGAAAGGAGTAGTTTCTGATCTTAGAGCTAGTAGTCTAATACGTTGGATATGCCCCATCAGCTGCAACAGCCACTGGCTTCTATCAAATGCATGCGAAAGAGCAGGGTGAGCTTGTACACAACCCCTTGCAACCGGATCCGATCAATTAGACTACAACGATAGTTACCCTACCATCACAAAGGAGATGCTTGTGATAATGTTTACAAACCTTCAGATGTTAAGAGTTGTGAGACAGACATTGGAAAGGCCAAGTTTTGTGAGCTTAAGAATTCCTCAAATCTTGCAATTGTCAAGAAAGACCTAAGATCAATTTGTTTTACAAAATATTGATGTGAGATCAGACTTGGGGAATTTAACCAGACATTTCTTGAGAGCTCGTTAAAAAATTGAGAAAATGAACGGGTTGGCCTTAATACCTATATGATGATTATGGATCATGCTAAGCACATGGAGAAGTGGAAAAAAGATTAGCAGAAAAAAGATACAGAGGGCCTTCATCAAGCCTCTTCATAATTGAGCCCGCAGCAGAAAATCTCCACAAGAGACAAAAGATAGTTCCAATCCATTCTACAAATTGTTTAGTTCAGAGTCTATGCGGTAGGTGTCTCTAAATCTTCTTCACCGTCTTCATGATCATAAACCTCGACGGCTACAAATAATTGGAGGCTTTTCAGGGATGGAATTTAGAAATTAAACATAAATAAAATTAAAGAACTGATCTAGTTAATATATATATATATATATATAATCATCAGAAATAGTTGCTCGTCCGGTCCCTAGCGTTGCTGATCTTAATCCGACCCCAAAGTTATCAAATCCTCCAACAAAAGAAAACACACTGCCCTTCACCCTTCAAAGAGAAAAACTGCCGAGAAGGAAGTCTCCCATGATCAGGAAAAAATTGACCAAGTGCCAGAAGATTCCACCAAAGAAAACATTGATGTTCAATTGTGAAGACTATTGCAAGCAAGACACCTGGTCCCAAGGCAAGGACCACCAAAACTTCCAATACACTGAGATGTAGACTTAGGTCTACAGGTCCAGTTTTCGACCAAGGTTTGTCTGGCTCGAAGAAGAAGAAAAGAAAAGAATTCCACTCTGCTCCAACAGAAATCCCCACTGAGAAAGATAATCCTCACGAAGAAGTTCCTACTACCATTGAAGTTAATGATGAAGAAAATAGAGAAAGCTCACTGCCACACATACCAGCTGATTTATCCCCCGATACTTTTGTCTTTCCAGAAAAGATGGTTGAGGATGAAGATCGAGGTAAAGACTTTTTTGACTACTCTCCTGATCATCTGAAGAGAATTGCTGAAGACATATTAATTCATGTTGCAGGTAATATTATTGAGGAAATTACTGACCAATTATGTGATGTAAATGTTGATATGCCTGCCTCTCCCTTGGATGTTGCTGCCAAGGACCATGTGAATGAACCCTCTGTTTCTGTTTTACCCTTATCCATCCCTATGTTGGATGTTGTTGCTCCAGATACTAATGTACCCCCTTTTGTTGAAGAAAATGATCAAGATATTCCTCCTTTAGAAGAAAATAATCAAAATATTCCTCTCCCTGAAGAAATTCATGAAGTTGCCCCACCAGAATATAATGTTGTCAATCCGGAAGCTCTTATGGTAGCTGATCCCCAGATTGGTCATGGAGATCAATAAAATATTGTCATGCATACTGGTTCAAATGATGCTGCTGTGAATGCAAATCTTGAGAATGTAATTGAGATAGCTGATCTTCAACCAATCCCTAACCAGCCTGATGATACCATGAGTGTTGCTGACTCGAGAAATCCTTTCAATCTTGAGTGGCTTTTAAAAGAAAACCATACAGCCAGCCGCAATTGGGAGGTTGCCAGAGAGTGGGGCACAAAAGGCCGAATCCCTCGTGACAAGAGAAAAATTGCTCGAATGTCTGACTCTGAGCTTTACTCTCACGGATGGGGGTAATAAACAGATCTCTCTTCTCATTCCTTTATTAAAATTGATTTACTATTGATCTAGTTATTTATTCTTTTTAGTTTATATTGACTAATCTATAGATGTTTTGGAGCTGCCTTTAATGAATTTTCCGAAGTGTTGGAGAGGAAAAAAATTTTATCCCAAGAAAATGATGATCTGATCAAGAGGAATTTTGAGTTGATCAATGAGGTACAAGAACTTCAAGTAGACTCTTCAGAGAGAAAATCGATAGTTGCTGAATTCAGAGAAATAGATTTGATGAATGATCTAGATGATTTGCACACTGATTATGAACTCTGCTCTGATCATTGTGCTGATTTGCCGGAAGGGATTTCTATGTTAAGAGATGTTGTTTCAAATTATAAGGACGGGCTTCTTCAGCTCGAAATGATAAAGAATAATGCCCTTGAAAGGGCTAGGATTGCTATTGTTGATAGAGAGGATTTTAAGGAAAAGCTAACCAGAGCTTTGGTCTGGTCACAAAGTATTGAGAAAGAAAAGAATGAACTTCAGGAGAGGTTCAATGAGATTGAAAAGCTGAATACAACTTTAGAGTTGGCCCAAGAATATCATGTGATAGCTTTCAGTTCAATTTTACAGGAAAAGTCTGCTTTAGAGGATAAAAATGATGGTTTGGGATTGAGACTTAGTGAGGTGACAGTAGAAAGAGATAATCTTGAGGTTTCCCTAGGCTTGGTTTCTAAAGAAAAGGAAAGTCTTCATGCTCTTTTGGATGAAACTTTAAAATTCAAAACTTTACTGCATGAAGATTTGGAAGCAGAGAGAAGACAATTTGAAGCAGAGAAGAAAAGAATACAAAGTGAAAATCAGATTGTCTTAAATTCAGTCACTTCCTCAATGAAGGAAGTTGGAGATAATCCAGCTTTCCTCGGATTTTGCAAGAATATGGTGAAGAATTGCTCTGATCAAATCTTCTCAGAAATCCTCAAGATTCATCCTGATATAGATTTCAGATTGTTACCTCCAGAATTTCTCCCATCTAGAACCTTTTTTTATCTTAGGAATTTGAGATACCCAAACTCTGACAGTTCATCAGAAGATGATTCTAACAATGACAACAGTGAGTCTTCCAACCCTGGCCAAAATCATTCTGCCAGTGATTCAGATAAGGGTGATGATGACTCACCTCTTCAAGATGATAAAGAAATTGCTGCCAATGATGCTGCTGATGTCGATCCATTTGATAATGTTGCAGATGTTGATCCATCTGCAAAATCACAAGTTTGAAGAAAACATTTCTTGAGTTTATAAATTTACCTTTTTCCTCTCTTTTGTTTACCTCTTTAGCATATGAGGTTTTTGAACTTGTCTATCTTTTATATTAATGAAATTTCCTTTCTTTCCTTTTCTCTTTTTAGCTTTGACAAAATAGTATCTTTTATAATATTGGCTATCATCCTCTGACCATCGCGTATTTGATTAGATACATATCTCTGATCATACTTGTATTCTTCATTGACTTCTGATGAGATACTTCAGAAGAGAAAATATTTGATAAAAACCTCATTAGCTGATCAGATATTCTCGGATAATGGTCTCAGAAAAATCTTTGAGCTTTCAATAAATAATCCTCCATATAACCTGATCCTTGAATTGTTTTATTGATTAATTCCATTGTTCTCCATCAAAAGGCTGCCTTAGAGAGATGCTGCCTTAGCGAGATGGCTACTGGAGCCTGACTTCGGAAAGTCGGGATCATCCTCGGAAGGAGTGATCCGGGATCATCCTCGGAAGGAATGATCCGTGATTAGCTTAGCATGACCTGGCTACCTGAGCCTGACTTACGTAATGTCACACCCCGCCCGCCGGGCCCGGTTACCCGCCCGACGACCCGTGGGTGCGATCCGTCACAGGATCCATGGTTTTAGTCTATCAATAATAATAAATACAAATACATGTAATCAAGAGCAAGAATAGTGCAATAATTAATAAAAAGGTTACAGGAGTCCAAATACTCCAATAAAAATCCAAGAACGAACGAAAGAGGGAAAATCAAGAATCAAAAGTAATATCGAGTTCAGCGGAAGCAAAATAAATAACTAAATAATCTTCTCACAGGTTTTCATTTATAAATCTAAATGACTAGTTGTCTAAATTAGCAAGTAAAGATGTCCTCCAATCTTTCTCCAAACGATCATCAAAATCCTGGGAATCTGCCTCCGTCGGCCATCAATGGGTGCTAAAAGTGCACACAAGCATCTTCAGGAGGCTCCATGCTCTGCAAGTCCATATACCACTGTTTGTGCCACATCAGCTTCATACGAGGAGGCTCTTTCATATGAATCATCTCCAACTTCCGACATTGTGCAACCATCTGTACAGTTTATATAATACATACAATGAAAGGAATGAGTTCCAACGAACTCAGTAAGGAACAGACAATTCTCATATATATGTCAATACAATCCACGAATGCACACATGAAATGATATGGATGATATGCAGAAATATGAATGCTACTAAGATCTAACTATGTAAGTCTCTAACAGCTGACATGCTTTAAGATATACACCAGCCCTCCTTTGGGTAAGTCTCATCACTCTAATCCGGCAAGGACTGGTTACCTCTATAGGGATCCTGGGCAAAGGGGTAAGTCCACACCTGGCTCTCAAACCATGGCTGGGGGTTAAGTCAACACTCTCTCACCACGACCATTGGCAATGAGTACTGGCGCATGTCGGGGTTTCTAATCCAATGCAAGTCATAATGGTAACATACTATATGGAGTCAAGATACATCCCCTATGGCACCAACCAACTTGGTTCAGTATCCTTCGCAACCTAGGAGTAAGAACCCTCACGGACTGGCTACCGCTGTTGGACTCCACTCCTTAACCCTATGGTCATCCACATATTATTGGGACGGATGCTCTCATGACTCCTCACGACACCCGGTCCGTTCCTTGGACGTCCATGAGCCCAACCCTAACATATGCAACCCTACCATTGCATGACCAACAGTGGACCACTGAGTCTCCGCACGGACTGGTTACCGCTATAGGATGAAACATAGTCACGTCACCATTGTCACGGGTCACCCGGCTTCAATTCCCCTGCCGAAAGGGTAATAGCATGTGGGGTACCTAGCCATGCGATTCTAGACTCTCCCAAGTATGTCATCCAGTAATCATGATAGTGCTGGAGACATTAGCTGGCATGTGTCCCATTCCACAGCCTTCTGATATCCCAAGCTAAGATATTCCAAAGGAATACCCCTTCCATCACAACTACACTACAATCACTCTTTATTATACCATGAACAGTTGTGCAATATCATGAAAGATGAAGTACATCAAGGAATACCACAAACAGCAAGTGTACAATAAGATTCACATGCTTTATACAATTACAGCAAGTTACATGATCAAAGAATAGTAAATAGAACAATAGAATCATCATGTATATGTAATTGCATATAAATAAGAATGCATGTCCTTACCTGTAATTATGTAAAACTCCTCTAACTTGAATTCCAGAAACTATTATAAGACTTTTACTTGAAACAGAGAACACCTAGGCATAGGGTTACAAGAATATATAAGAGTCAAGAGTCAAAACAAATCCAAAATCAAACTTACACAGACACTGGAAACCGGCCGGTCACTTGGGCCGGCCGCTTAGGTTGAGCGACCGCCACTAGTGACCGCCCCAAAAACAGAGAGTTTCAGATCCGAAACTCAGGCTTCTGATCATCCGTTTTCAATCCGGATTTCGAGTGATCATGGCCTAAGTCTCGAATCTAACACTCCAAGAGACAATAGGTGAAGGGAAAACTAACAAACATCATAAATGGATTACCCAGAAACTTTCCCCTTGACTAGATCCATCCATTAACAAATGCAGGGATTCGTTTCTGGACAGGATCTCATCAAGAACATTGGAAAGGGAGTACAACAAATCAATTGGGTAACCACCAACAAAAAGGGGATGGGTTCATATCAATCAGAGGTTAAAAAGAAGAGAATTGCAGATGGAGATTCATTACCTTAAATCAGAATCACCAAGAATAGAAGAGAAAAGGTTTCATATCATTAACAACACTTCAGACCTGAATCCCGCACGTTTCCACAGCCGCCTAATCGCCCAAAATAGCAATCCCGAACATAATAATGCGTTAATAGGGTGAGGGATGCTATTTATAACGAACAGGGGGCAAAATAGGGCAAAACCCCGAAAACAGAACCGGGCGGTCGCTTGGTTCAATCGATCGCCACTAGCAACCGCCCCCATGTATATTGCTATACAAGGGTGCTTTGCTCATGGGGTTGAAGACCAAGTACAACCTAACCCAAATGAAGACATGGGGGAGATCATAGTCCGAAAAATCAATCTCAATAGGTCAGTAATAAAGGGGTTAGGGTTTCATTATAACATATGGCTCATGAAAAGGTTATGATCACGAAAAGAGAGGGAATGATTGTTATCAAGAAAATAACAAGAAATCATAGGAAATCTAGTTTAGGTTAATAGAAACATTACCCATGAGGTTTCCCTCACATGGAAGGTTACAAAAGGTTTCCAGAAAGATCATTCAAGGGTTAGGGTTAAGGTTTCAAGAATCTATTAGCTAGGGTTAAGATCATCATGATGATCATAGATCTCAAAGAATAGAATGAGATCATGGAATAGATGGTTGCAAGGATGCATCATCTTTTTCCTGATCTCAATCAAGAACAAGAACGAAGAAAGAATAATTAGAAATCCTAATTAGGTTAAACATGGATCATGAAGAAAATATAGTGATCAAGTTTAGGTTAACACAAATATCACCCAAGGGAAAGAGAAACAAAGAATCAAGATTTACCCAAGGGAAAGAGAAACAAAGAATGCACAATCTGAAAAAGTGTTGGGGAGTTTCCAACAGATAAAAGAACATTAGGGTTTCATATATGGTTACCTCTCATGAGAGTTGGTTACCTCCCATGAGAGTTACCCATAATTAATCCTCACAAAAACAACCCAAGATAGATAAAGGAATATCTCATTAATATTTCAAAATAAAGAATGGAATTAGAAAGGGTCTACCAATGAGAGAAAATAAGGTTCTCAATTAAAGTGAAGGGAAAGAAATTCAAATCATACAATTAGGGATTACTAACAAGAATCCGTGTATCCCACGAAAAGACTAAGGAGAATAAAGATTCACCCTTAGGACAAAGAATTACAATCAAGAAAGGTTTTGGGGAGAGTCCAAATGAATTAATAGAAAATAAAAGGGTTGCCAATTGGTTACCCTCTCATGAGAGTTACCCAAGAATTTCCCCTCAAAATCTCTCCTTTCCTGGTTTCCAAAGGTCCAAGGGAATATTAGGGAACAACTCCTCAATCATGAGGACACAAGGGAAGGTCACGGTAATAATATGAGACCTTCCCCACAATCATAAAGGTAGGTAGAAAATTAGGGAAAGTATCATTAAGAGCTTTGGTGGAATCAAATTCAAGAATCATCGCCATATGGCTTTCAAGAACATAAAGTGAATTGGGGGATTCACTCTAGGGCTAAAAGAATTAGAGAAGAGGTCATTACAGTAGTGTAATACCCCTCTCATGATCAGAAAATCAGAAGTAGAGAAGAAAGAATGAATTAAAGAAGAAACGAATTGAATACCAACCTTATAAAAGAGAAACCGATGAAGAAATCATAATAGATGCTTGAGGATCTTTCTTGGCTTCGAAGGAGAGGTTCTAGGGCTTTTCCCACGTTCTCCAAAGACTTAGAACAGAATGAGAGTGAAAAACATGGAGTTCCCCCTTTTTAAATAGCACAAAGAGTTCAAGAATTACTAGGATTTCACCAAACTGACCAAACTGCCCCTGTTGGTTGATTGGTCGCCAAAGAAGAAGTTCTAAGGTCCTTCCCACGCCATCAAGAGGTTTAGAAACATGGTGGGATAGCTTACCACGAAATTAAAAGAAATAAAACTTTTAAAAACCTTCAAAACAGAAAATTACCAAAATGCCACTGCCTGGGCAGCTTATTCAAAACAAAGGATTTAATGGGCCAAACTTCAATATTTTTGGATGGGCTTCTTTCAACACATCATACTACTTACCTAGTATGGAGGGAAGTCTTCAAACCAGGTCCAACTAAGCTTTAGGTCCATCAACCAAGTTCTTCTTCACAAACAAGTAGTTCAACTCCAAATCAAATAAGGTTTCCATAAGGAAACACCATCATCAATATCCATGGGTTTTGGGTCAAACACCATATCTTCTACTGAGATGGCCCACAAAGACATCTTCCTCATTTTGAGACATTGGATCAAACCTAAGGGAAAGGTCTGACATGGCTTCCTAAGATTTTAAAAGTTAGTAAAACTGAAATCACGGTCAAACTTCAAAGTCAACATTAAACAAACCCTACTTCACCCAAAACATATCGGGTCTTCAGGCTAGATTTGGGCTGGGTGTCACACGTAAAGTCGGGACCATCCTCGGAAGGAATGATCCGTGATCAACTTCGAAAAGCATGACCAGGCCTCGGAAGGTCAGGCTACTTGAGCCTGACTTATAAAAAGTCAAAACCACCCTCAGAAGGAATGATCCGTGATCAGCTTCGGAAAGCATGACCAGGCCTCGAAAGGCTGGCTACTTGAGCCTGACTTATAAAAAGTCGGGACCACCCTCGGAAGGAATGATCCGGATCAGCTAGCATAATCACGCCTCAGATGGCTGGCTACTTGAGCCTGACTTCAGAAAGTCGGGATCACCCTCGGAAGGAATGACTCTGAATCAGCATTGAAAAGGCATGATCAGACCTCGTAAGGCTGGCCACTTGAGCCTGACTTGGAAAGTCGGGATCACCCTCAGAAGGAATGATCCTGGATCAGCGTTGAAATGGCATGATCAGACCTCGTAAGGCTGGCCACTTGAGCCTGACTTCAGAAAGTCGGGATCACCCTCGGAAGGACTGATCCTGGATCAGCGTTGAAATGGCATGATCAGAAGACTGATTTGCCAAAAATGTTCTTTGGATTAAAATGACGAAGAAACTTTTGATGACAACGATTAATAAGATGATTTCTTCAAGAATACCAGAAAATCCTGCCCTCTTTCTATTGATAATATTCTTAAGGTGAACTACATTCCACGGTCGTTTCAATCAACTCCCATGAGCATCCTTTAGCCAATATGTGTTTCTGCTCACAGATTTTGTTATCACATATGGCCCTTCCCAGTTTGCAGAAAGCTTTCCACAGTTTCTTGGATCTGATGCCGACTTCTTTCTCAAAACCAAATCTCCCACTCTAAAAGATTTGGGTCTGACTCGAAGCATTGTAGTACGCCACCGTTCTCCTCTAATATTCTATATTGCGGTATAAGGCTTTTTCTCTGACTTCATCTAAGAATTCAAGGTTTGCCCTCAATTCTTCTTCATTAGCTATTGGATCAAATCCTTCATATCTGTTTGATCCCACCATAACCTCCACTGGAGCCAACGCTTCTGACCCATATGCTAGTTTGAAAGGTGTTTCTCCTATTGGAGTCCTGACTGTAGTCCTATATGCCCACAGTACATGAGGTAGCTCATCGATCCATAAGCTATTTGCTTCATCCAATCTCCTTTTTATTCCCTGCAGAAGTGTTCTGTTGGTTACCTCAATTTGACCATTGCATTGAGGATATGCCACAGATGAGTGCTTGCATTCAATATGATAATCTGCACAAAATTCCTTGAATCTTTCATTGTCAAATTGTGGTCCGTGATCAGTCAATAGAATCTTTGGTAGACCATATCTGAATATGACATGATTTCTAAAGAACTTTTTGATTTGACTCATGGTAGTCGTGGCCAGGGCTTCTGCTTCTACCCATTTCATGAAATAATCAATTGCGGCCACCACGAACTTTTTCCCTCCAGTTGTAACAGGAAATGGCCCTAACAAATCCATACCCCACATAGCAAATGGAAGGGGATTAAGAATTGATGTAGTTGCTCTGCTGGCTGGCTCTGAATTGGTGCATGAATTTGACATTGATGACTCCTTCTTACATACTCAATCGCCTTAGATTGCATGCGTGGCCAATAAAACCCTTGTCTTAGAACTTTATAAGCCAAAGCTTTCCCACCTAAGTGACTTCCACAAATTCCCTCATGGACCTCGGATAAAGCATATTGTGCATCGAGATGGTCCCAAACATTTCAAAAGTGGTCCGAAATTGTTCTTTTATATAACAGCTCATTCTTTAGAATAAACCTAGCAGCTCTTCTTTTCACCGTTCTGGCCTTTTCCCTATCTTCAGGAAAAATACCATCTTTCAGATACTGTACAATAGGATCCATCCAAGATACTTCTGCATCAATTTCCATTATTTCTGGATCTGAATATGCTGGAATATCTAGCTCCTCAAAATATATAGTTTGTGGTATAGAAGTAGATTTTGCAGATGCCAACTTTGCCAGAGAATCTGCTTCATTGTTTTGATTTTGGGATATCCTCGTGATTGAGAATTGTGAAAACCACTCTTTACATTGCCATACCTTTTTAAGATAACTGACCATCCGATCATCCTTCGCATCATACGCTCCTGTAACCTGGCTGACCACCAGTTCAAAATCACTTTTTACTTCAATGTTCTGTACACAGAGGGATTTAGCCAATCGCAAACCTGCAATGAGAGCTTCATATTCTGCTTCATTGTTTGAAGCATGAAAATTAAATCGAAGTGCACTCTGAATTACAAATCCGAACGGACTTTGTAAAATCACTCCTGCTCCTGATCCCTGAGAATGGCTTGACCCATTTACATGTAGAATCCACCCAGAAGACACCTCAAATGATTGCAGACATTTAAAGGCAGATATTGAAAGATTGATCTCCCAGGGACATTTGTCCAATTTCGTCAACAGAAGACGAGAGGAACCACGTGATGCAGGTACCAAAAGGGACCGTTCGGTTAGTTCGGACCAACCGAAGGAGGCTCCTAAGTCTAAGAAGGGTAAGGAAGTGGTTGATGCTACTTGGTCACCGATCCTTACAATTTTTGGAGGTCCCGAGCCTGAATCACTCCGGAGGCTGAAAGCAAAATCCCAATTCTTTGGGACCAGAGAAACGCAGAAGCGTAAAAGGCCAAATGGTGAGGGTTCGATCACCTTTGGCGAAGAAGATGAAAGAGGTGTTTGTTTACCTCATGATGATGCCATAGTCATCAAGGTAGAGATTGCATGCCGAGAAGTACACAGGGTGTTAGTTGATACCGGGTTTGCTGCAGATATTTTATCTTATGCAACTTATTAGAAACTTAAGGTGGATGAAGACTTGATGGAGCCATCATCCACGCATCTATATGGCTTTGCAGGATCGTCTGCAATAGCGGAAGGATTGGTCCAGTTGGACCTATCAATTGGAAGCTTCCCCAAAGAAGCTACCGTTCGGGTAAATTTCTTAGTGGTTCGAGAGCTCCCAGCTTACAATGTAATCCTTCGGAGACCATCCTTATCAAAGTTAGGTGCTATCGTTTCTACGAAACATCTAAAAATAAAATTCTCGACAAAAATAGGAATCGGTCAAGTTTTGTAAAACCCAGCCCTAACCTTGACCCGGAAACCTTGTTATTTGTAGGTCCGATGACCCGAAGTAAAGTAAGAAGTCAGCTTTGGGCCATCCCGAGAGGACTTGGTGTCTGGCTTTGAATCCATGAAAGTTGATGATGAGGTTCTATTTATGGAACCTGAATCCTGATGAGGATCTAATTAGTTGATGGACTTGGAGTGCTCTCTATCTTGGTTTGAAGGCATTTCTACCTATTAGGTAAGTCACTTGACTTGTGTGCAAAACCCCTTTGGTTGGTTTGATCGGACCTTCAATTCCTGTTTGGCCTTGTGTCGATTGTTGGTTGGCCGGGCCCCCACCAATCCACTCGACCAATGAGTCTTGTCTTTGGCAATTAGGTTGTTCTTGCTCTATTTAAGTCCAATCTCGAGTCCACTTAGTATTTGCTGCCTCCAAACCCTCTGGAGCGCAGACCTCTGCAAGTCATCTCTCTTGCATCCTTGGTGTTTTCTTGACGGATCTTCGTCGACTCTTCTTTTGCATCAAAGGTATGTCTACTCTCTCTTCTTCTCCTCCATCTTTGTTTTTCTTTCCTTTTGAGTTGAGACGTAGAAGAGATGCTGCATTCTCTGTTGCAAACATCTCTCGAACATGTTCTCATGATCATCGTAGGATTTAAGGCTAGAACATGATCTTAACCATGATCATTGCAAGCTTTTGAAGGATTCATGATCAAACCATGATTTAATCTCTGTTAAACTTCTAATCTGAATTTGATCTCTTTGGATCTTTTTTGTTGATCATGTTAGTAGTAATTACTATGTTTTCTTTCCATGATCCATAATCTATAGATTTCTAGATGTTCTCTTCTACCATACTATGTGTTCTTCATGATGCATGATAGTTACATATATGGTGGTTTTATTTCCTTATTTAGATTTATGCTTCTAAGCCTTATTCCATGAAGACCTATGTATGTTTTCATGTTTTCATTACCGAAGCAATGATCCATCCTCCTATTGCTCTTGTCTTTGTTTTCTATTTCAAATTCATCAAGATCCATGTTTGAGTTAATTATGGTAACTTTTTGTTTCCTAATTTGGATCTTGATATCTTGATTTGATTGGTGTTTTGAGGTCCCCTATTTGTTAGAATACTACTGTGTAGTCTACCCCTTGATTAGTACCCTTTTGAACCACCAAATTCGGATTTCATATCTTAAAACTCTGATTTTTAGGCTATCGTCTGCATTGGTCGATTGGTCGCTGGACCACTCGACCAATCCACTCGACCAATGAGTCGGAACTCCGCTTGTTGGTCTGTTTGGATGTTTTGATATCTTTGCTGTTAGGGATCTTTCCTAATATGTTGTATATACTTGTTTAGGACCTTCTTCTCAAGTTTGCCAAGATCTTACTTGATTTCTTAGGATTCCTTGAGTTATAAAGGTAAGGATGGTTATTTCCTTAATTACATAGATAGCATGAATCTAGTTTCTATATTTGAATATCATAGATATGATTCCTAAATTAGATTCTTACAATGATATACTACTGTTGCATAACTTTGATTGCGTAGCATTACTTATTCATATTAAATTGATTCATGTATGATTTACTTACCAATGTTATACAAGTGATTGTAATTACTGATTTCTTTCCATATATGAAGTTACCACATATGTGATGATATGAATTGATGCATGTGTATGCTTAGTATGGTTTGGAAGGAGAGGTGTCCTTTTGACACTTCGTCCTTGGACTACTACGGGAATATTATGGGATGTTTCCGGAGATGCCCTCTGGACACCTTCCTAAACCGTTGGATGACATATCTAGGATTGTCTAGTAGTGTTTGGCTAGGATGTCCTGTTATGTCGACCCTAATCGGAGGGGTATTGAGACCGAACGACCCGTGGTAGCATGGGGATTCATGGGCGCTCATGACCGGTAACCAACCCGTGAGAGGACAGGAATCACATTGTGGGGGCCATTTATTGGTAGGGTTGCATATGGTTAGACTTGGGCTCACGGGCGCTTAAGCCGGTAACCAACTCGTGAGAGGGCGTGAGAGCTTCCCGTTTACCATATGTGGATGATCAATAGGGTTGATGAGTCCGTAGTCCGGGTTGGTTGGTGCCATGGATACGCGACTCTAGTGTGAAGGATACTGGAAGGATCGTCGGGACGAGGAATGGAAGTATCCGGATCCGACTTGATGTAACCAAGTAGAAGACTTGCATTTGGCTAGGTTTTACCCTGACATGCGCCAGTACTTATACCAAATGGTTGTGAGAGAGTGTGTTGACTTAACCCCTGCCAAGGTTTGTCCTGAGGGATGAAGGACCCATTACCAATCGGCTGCTCAAGACCGGTGAAATGATCCGTGAGAGAATCCAAGATATCTTAAATGGTTGAGGATGTGAGTGGACTTTCCTAAAGAAGTACGGTGCTAAGACTTAAAGCATGTCTGCCAATAGAGACCAGCATACATAGAGTTAGATTCATTCATTCATTGTTTGTCTCATATCATATTGCATTTATGAGTGTTCTGGAATTCTGCCATTTATGTTATTATGGATTTCAATCGCTTTACCGAGTTTCTTTGAAACTCATTCCTTTATTGTACAATGTTGTTAGACTATCCTGCAGGTAGTCGGGTGTTATGACGGTCCCTATGAAGAGCGCAAGGCGAAGAGGCATATCTCCGGGAAGGTGATTGCGGTTACCACAATTACTCAAGATCCCGCGAGTGGTTATGCTCCGTGACGTGCTTAGTCCGACCATTGAGTGGAAGCGTCCTTGTGCTATTTATGAGATTTACACTTTCAAGGATGTTGTCTATAAAGTGGAGAACAATTTAGTTACCCAATGTACTTGCTACTGGGATTAGGTTTTGTCTAGTTTATTCTTTAGAGCTACTTTTCCGCTGGATGTAAAGTGGGATTTTTGCTTCACTTTACTTATCTGTTTGATACTCTGTTTATATCTATTATTCTGATTCAGTTATGATTCATTCTTTCTTTATTGGATCTATGATTTATCTTCCACACTCATGTTATGATTGTTCATGATTATGTTATTGTTTATGTGGGAGGTTGATCACTCGATACCTCATCTTCGGGCTGTGGATCACACTCTCGGGTATGCCAGATAGGGTACCGGCTGGGAGGGCGTGACAAGTTTCATCTGACCAGAGAATTTCTCGGCAATGTTATGTTGCATATCTAAAAGATAAGGAGGGCCCGAGGAAGGTGACAGCGTTACCAATTGAAGTACGAGATGATCGGGATGAGGCAGAAATGCAAAGGCCCGAGCCAGCAGAGAAACTGGAGAAAATTTAGTTGTATCCCGATGATGAGAAAAGAGTTACTTATATCAGGTCTGAGCAGCTGGAAGAATTCAAAAGGGAGTTGAAGTCTTTTCTTCAACAAAATAGTGATGTGTTCGCGTGGTCTACTGATGACATGCCAAGAATCGATCAACATGTTGCAGAGCACAAACTTTGGATAGATCCAAAGGTGAAACCAGTTATCCAGAAAAGAAGAAATTTCTCCATGGAAAAATACGAAGCCGTTCGGGGCGAAGTTGAAAAATTGAAGAGTTCTGGTTTTATCGAACCAATTGAATGCCCAATCTGGCTGGCCAATGTGGTGATGGTCAAAAAGGCAAACGGGAGGTGGAGGATGTGTACAAATTACATAGATCTCAACAAGGCTTGCCCTAAAGATTCTTACCCGTTGCCCAAGATTGATCTGTTGATAGATGCAACTGCAGGATATGAAACCTTGAGTTTCATGGATGCCTACTCAGGATATAATCAGATACTCATGAACAAGGAGGACGAAAAGTTTACAGCTTTCATGATTGATCGTGCAAGTTTTTATTATAAAGTCATGCCGTTCGGCCTGAAGAATGCAGGGGCTACTTATCAGAGGGCCGTCAAATTTTTTTTTCAAAGATATGAACGGGAAAAACGTGGAGGCCTATGTTGATGATATGCTGATAAAGAGCATTGCAAGGATGAAACATATTGAAGATTTAACGGAGGTATTTTCGGTCTTTGAAAATACCAAATGAAGCTGAATCTGGAGAAATGTGCCTTCGGAGTTTCTTCAGGCAAATTCTTGGGCTTCATGGTATCACAAAGAGGTATTGAGGCTAATCCTTCCAAAATACAGGCTTTAATTGATATGGAAGCCCCCAAAATTGTTCACGATGTGCAATGCTTAACAGGGAGAGTAGCCACTTTGAACCGTTTCATCTCACTGTCAGGAGAAAAATGTCTACCTTTTTTCAAAGCACTCAAAGACTTAAGGGGCAGCAAGGAGGCAAAATGGACTGAGGAGTGTCAAAAAGCTTTCGAAGAACTGAAGGAGACATTGGGAAGACCACCGCTATTATCTCGACCCGAGAAGGGAGAAATCTTGTAGCTATATTTAGCAAGATCCTCCCTTCGGCGATCAACATGCAAGACTCATTGGGGAAAAAGACAAGAAGCAGTGGCCAATTTATTATGTCAGCCACGTACTACTTGACGCAGAGACACGGTATTCTCAGATTGAGAAACAGACTCTAGCTCTTATGATAGCAGCTAGGAAACTACGGCCATATTTCCAGGCTCATTCCATCGAGGTATTTACTACTTTTCCCCTTAGTAAATACCTTGACCCTGACCTTGACCTGGTAACCCGGTTGTTTTTAGGTCCGAAGACCCGGAGTAAAGAAAGAAGCCAACTATGGGCCATCTCAGTAGAAGACATGGTGTTTGACTCTAAACCCATGGATGTTGTTGATGGAGTTCCATACTTGGATGTCTGTGTAGTTTTGGAAAGGAAGCTGCAGTTGTCTGAAGATGAGATTAGTTGAAGGACTTGGAGTATTATCTGACTTGGTTTGAAGGTATTTCTTCACCCTTGACTTGTTACTTGATGCGTATGCAAAAGCCCATAAGGTTTAAAGCCCATTTGATCCTCCAAATCCCTGATTATTCCTTATCCTCCCCTTGGTCGAGTGGGCCACTCGACCAAGCACTCGACCAAAGGAAGGTGAAATCCGAGAAATTGTAATTTTAGGGTTTTTCACTCTTATTTAAACCCTACTTAGTATTTCTTTGTTACGGCTGCCTCCTAAACACTTTGTGAACGTGAGAACACCTCTCCGAAACTCTCTCTAGTGATTTCGAAGATTCCTCTGCAGATCTAAAACCTCTCTTCTCTGTTCTTACAATTCAAGGTTAGTATCTCTTCTGAATTATTAATTCTCTTTTCTTGATCTTGTTCTTGATTGAGATCAGGAAGTTGATGATGCATCCTTGCAACCATCCCTTCGTGATCTCATTCGTTTCTTTGAGATCTATGATCATCATCATGATCTCAACCCTAGCCGAAGATTTTCTTGAAACCCTAACCCTTGCTTGAGTTCTGGAAACTCTTGTTAACCTCCCATGCGAGGGAAACCTCATGGGTAATATTTCTAGTAACCTAAATTAGTTTTCCTATGATTTTCTTATTGCTTTTGGCCAATTATTTAATTTTCTTTCATTCTGTGATCTCAACCTTTTTATGGGAACCATAAGGTTGAAACCCTAAATTCTTGGGTTAAATCAAGAACCCAAATTTTCCCCATGACTTGATGTTTTTATCTTACTATATGATCCTAATATACCTTAGGAAGTTCCCCTTCGAATTTTGGATCATTCTGACTTCAAACGAAGAAGTTATGGCCAAAGCGAGGCAGTACAATTCCGTCGACTTGCTTGGTCGACTGGGCCAGTCTACCAAGCACTCGACCAAAGGAGTCAGTAGCTTCGTTTTTCGCCCGAATTGATTCGTTTGCTCTCTGATCTCTTAGGAATCTTTCCTAATGTTGTATCTATGATTGTTAGGAGTCTATTTGCTAAGTTTGGAGTTGCTGTCTTTGATCTTTGGATCATCTTCTTCGATAATCAGGTAAGGACAGTTAATTCCTTAACTACATAGATTGCTTGTTCTCTGGTTTCTACTTTGTGAAACTATGAGATTACTTACTGTTATTATAATTTAATTCTGATCTCTTATTGTGAGATCAGTAGCACTTGTTTATATTATCTTTTTCATTTTTCATGTTATATGAATTACCTATTATTGCCTAATCTAATTTTGCTTTTACATTCTCTTGTATATGATGAACTGTTGGTTGTATATGTTATGACTGATCTGAGAATGTGTTTGCTTAAGTTTGGTTTGGGATTGGGAAGTTGTCCTTTTGACACTTCTGTCCTTGGACATCGGAGGGAATAGTATGGGATGTTCTCCAAAGATGCCCATCGACGCTTTCCCGAATCAATGGATGGCATACCTAGGGCTGTCTAGCAGTGTTTGGCTAGGATATACCCCAGTTATATCAGACCCGAATCGGAAGGGTATTGAGACCGAATGACCCATGGTAGCAATGGGGATTCGTGGGCGCTTAAGACCGGTGAAAAGATCCGTGAGAGGACATTGATCACATTGTGGATACTCGAAAGAGGCCATTTATTGGAGGGTTGCATATGGCTAGACTTGGGCTCATGGGCGCTCAAGACCGGTGAAATGATCCGTGAGGGGACATGAGAGCTTCCCGTTTACCATATGTGGATAACCAATAGGGTTGATGAGTCCGTAGTCAGGGACTATTAGGACTCTAGTGGAAAGGATACCGGAAATGATAGTCAAGGACGAGGAATGGAAGTATCTGGACCTGAGTTGATGTAACTGAGTAGATGACTTGCATTGGGCTAGGCTTTTCCCTGACATGTGCCAGTACTTATGCCAAATGGTTGTGAGAGAGTGTGTTGACTTAACCCCCTACCATGGTTTGTCCCGAGGGATGCAGGACCCATTACCAACCGGCTGCTCAAGACCGGTGAAATGATCCGTGAGAGAATCCAAGATATCTTAAATGTTGAGGATGTGAGCGGACCTTCCCAAAGAATTACGGTGCTATGACTTAAAGCATTTCTACCATAGAGACCAACATACATAGAGTTAGATGCATACATTCATTACTTGTTTCATACTGCATTGCATCATGTTATGTTTTGCCACATGTTATCTATGATGTTATGGATTAACTTGCCTTATTGAGTTTCTTCGAAACTCATTCCTTTTTGTACATTTTCTTGTTAGATTATCCTGCGCAGTCTGCAGTATTATGACGAGCAAGACAAATGGGGCACAAGCTGATGAAGCGTATTACACGCAAAGTGCTGGCAACAATCAAGATTACTTTGATGATCCCTCGACGGATCAAGCTGCGTACTACTTTTGAGAACGGCATAAAGTTAGAACGGATTCATTGGATTGATGAAGTCCATACTTATGAAGACGTTATCTATAAACTTGAAGACGCTTGATCTTAGTTTATTTCTTAGTACATTTGTTTCAGTTGTAATCCCTTTTGATTTTCATACTACGTTCCGCTATTTTTGGTAAAGTGAGTTTCCGCCTCACTTTACTCCTTTTTGATATCATTGGATATCTGGTATCTTTCCGCACTCTAATTATATTGATTGTTCATTTCTTGTTTTGAACCTTGTTTATAATATTAAAACTTGATTTATTTCCTGTTTATGATTATGTTATTGTATATGTGGGAGGCTGATTTCCTCGATACTTGATCTTCGGGGTTGTGGATCACACTCCCGGGTATGCCAGTTAGGGTACCGGCTGGGGGGATGTGACAAAAGTTCTTTGTAAACCTAATTTGTTTGGAAGAATGGTGGCTTGGTCGGTTGAGCTCAGTGAGTTCCAAGTGAGCTTTAAGCCTCGCACGACAACCAAAGCTCAGGCACTAGCCGACTTTGTAGTCGTGACAATCGCACCAATGGAAGACATCGCCGAACCCACTATCCTGACCATTTGGGAGGTATATGGGGATGGTTCGAGTAACAACCAGGGAGCAGGGGCTGGAATTCTCCTGAAAAGTCCGGCAGGATTCATTATTCGGTATGCATTGAGATTTGCATTCGAAACAAGTAATAACAAGGCAGAGTACGAAGCCCTAATAGCTGGACTTAGATTGTCAAAAGCATTGGCAATAGCAGATGTAACTATTTATAGTGATTCACAGCTTATTGTCAATCAAGTACAAGGGGAGTATGGTGTTAAAGAACCCCGGTTACAGAAATACCAAGAGATTGTGCAAGCATTGCAGAAAGAGTTTAGGAATCTGAAGTATGTCAGATTCCAAGAAAAGAAAATACAATGGCAAATGAGCTATCCCGATTAGCCAATGCCAAAGAAAAGAATTTAGACCCTTCGGTCTACATAGAAGAGATAACATTTCCAAGTTATCACGAGAAGGAAATTTCCAATATTGAAGCGGAGCGTTGTTGGATGGATCGAATAGTCGAATATCTGAGAGATGATAAACTACCAGAGGATCCAAAAGAGGCTAGATTAATCAAAGTGCGATCAGTGCGATTCTTTATGCAGGATGGAAGGCTGTACAGAAGATCTTATTTCGGACCCCTCCTGAGATGTTTGGGTCCCGAGGGATCGGAATCAGCTCTGGCTGAGATGCATGAAGGAATTTGTGGTGCTCACATGGGCGGTCGAGCCCTGGCACACAAAATTCTGAGGCTTGGGTTGTATTGGCCTAAGCTCCAACAAGCTGCTATGGAATATGTTCGCAAGTGTAGCAATTGTCAAATCCATGCTACGGTATCTAAACGCCCAGCTGAAACCATGGCTTCGATTCTAGATCCCATCCCTTTTGCGATGTGGGGAATCGATATCATGGGCAAATTCACCAAGGCGTCAGGCGGAAGAGAGTATCTTATAGTAGCAATCGACTACTTCACCAAATGGGTCGAGGCTAGAGCCCTGGCAACCATCACTGAAAGAAAAGTGGAGAAGTTCGTGCTCGAGTCAATTATATATCGGTTCGGGATGCCAAAAATAATTGTGACAGATCAATGCACTCAATTCAACTGTCCAAAATTTGAGCAATTCTGCGGAACTTATTTGATTGAGCATCGTATGTCATCAGTGGCATACCCACAAAGCAATGGTCAAGTAGAGGTTACAAACCGAACGCTACTTGAGGGAATAAAGAGATGACTCAAACCGACAAAGCCTTGTGGGTTGAAGAATTGCAGAACGTACTATGGGCCTACCGAACTACGGTTCGGACACCTATAGGAAAATCTCCTTTTAACCGGCCCACGGATCCGAAGCATTGGCACTGTCGAAGTAATGGCTGGAAAATTGCAGGATAGAGAGTTCGAAGAAAAAGTGAATGAACAAGGACTGCTAGATAGCCTTGATTTGTTGGATGAAGTTCGTGCAAAAGCAATAGCATGAACTCAACATTATCAATGAAGGACAGCATCACATTATAATACCTGAGTGAAGAATTGTCGATACATAGTAGGAGACTTGGTATTGAGAAATACCTTAGCTTCAGATCCACGCCATCAAAGGAAATTGGACCCTTCATGGGAAGGACCATATATGGTTACTAAACCAGTCGGTTCGGGGGCTTACAAGCTGAAGAACATGACAACCCAAAAAGAGTTGGATCGTTCGTGGAATGCCAGGCATCTGAAGAAATATTATCCTTGAAGACTATCATTTTCGTTCATGATGTAACAAATTTCAACTCAATCAATACAATTATCAGTTTTTCAACATACTGTCTTTTGATTGGGGGGCATCATACAACACTCAAGGACAGATCTAGCGGACAAAATCAAAAGGCATCGATTTAAAACCCGAGTGAGTTCCTTCTACAAGGCATCGGTTTAAAACCCGAGTGAGTTCCTTCTCAGACTTATTGAATTTTTTCGGAAATTCTTAAGTAAATGCATCGGTTTAAAACCCGAGTGAGTTCCTTCTACAAGGCATCGGTTTAAAACCCAAGTGAGTTCCTTCTCAGACTTAGTGAATTTCTTTAGAAAACTCTAAGTGAAGGCATTGTTTTAAACAACTAAGACCTATTGCAAACAATGACTCAAGTGACTGACAAATTCAAGGATGGAGTTAATTCTATATTCCTTTAAATGACCAGAAGGGGGCAACCTTTACATCAAATATACATATGAGATAACAAGTGTTGGGGTACAATCTTCATTCAGTCAAAAAGGAAAGTCATCATCGGTGATCATCAGGAATTCAAATATCTTTGTCAGAGGCAACACAGAGTCAAGAAGCAACACAGATTCAAGAAGAAGAAGAAGAACAGAGTCGGGAAAACATAGGTTAATAAAATCCTATGCAATTCCATACTCTTTATCCAACTTGACCGGGAGAAGTCTGATCTTTGATCAAACCTGCGTTCAAGGCAAGCTCTTCATAGCTGAATCCTTTCAGAGGAGAATAGGGAGGAGAATCGTCGGGATGATGCATTATATCCAGATCTGGAGGTGGAAGGTCTGTCGCATCCTTGGATCAGGGAGGAAGAGGAAGTCCCAGCTTTGCAAACACTTCAGGATGACAGTTGGCGTGGTGGGGAGTCATGTTGAAATAAGGATTTCTCCTTAATGTCAATTCCCATACTTCGTTTTCGCCATCCCGGTATGCCTGCAAGTTATAAGCGTTCATCATATCAACAGAAGGCTTACTGTGCAAATACTTGAAGATGCAAGCCCTGCGAACATCAGTTGGGAGGGACTTGGGCAAAGGGATAACATCTTGCCTTTGGGGTAACGCTTTAGACCCTTTCGCCCCTGACTTCCCTGCTACCCGTTCCAGCCGATGGATCTTCTCCCTAGCATCATCCAAATCCAAACGAAGACGTTCGATCTCGGAATTCTTCTCTTATGCAATCTCCTAAGCTCAGTTTCCAAGACGAGCAATCTCAGCGTCTTTGGCTTTGGAGTCTTCCCGAAGCCCTGGAAACTTCATCACTCGCTCTATTGAGTCTAGAGGCTACTCCCACTTGGTTGTGGAAGTTACCAGTGAGACTCCTGCAATAACTTCAGAGTTAGTCAAGAGCAAAAGAAAAATCTTCGGAACAAAATGTAATGAAGAAAAACTTACATCACCAGAGATTTCATGAAATCTCTGCACCGGGGGATCTTGGAAAGGGCTTTGTTCTTGGGAGGCATCTGAACAACAGTGCACCATTCCAAGCCAGACCTCTTCAACGACCAAGAAGGATGATAAACATCATCAGCCAACCTAGGGCGCTTCCTAGTGGCAAAATCCTCTGGCTCCAAGGAAGGAGCAGAGGAGGATGCCAAACAAGCACTAGATTTGGAAATAGAAGCGGCACCAGCAGGGACCGCATCTTCCACAAATACCCGAAGGGTCTTCATCATGGAAGACCGAACGATATCTTCGGCAGGGGCATCATCAGTACAAGCAATGACGGAGGGAGCCACGTCCTCCTTTGAAGACCGAACGGTTTTCCTCGTTATAGGAGGAAGCAACAGAATCAGGTCCAACGGCGGATTTGGTAGGTTGTCTTGACTGCCCAGAAGATTCGGCAGTCACCTTAGGAGTCACAGATGGTCCAGGCTCAGGAAGGGCATAAGAAGTCTCAGCTTTTTCTTCTACTCTTCTCTGTTGGCTGACTTCTACGAAGTCACGCCAGAGGGCAGTTAAGGTTTTCTTATCACTATCCGACTGCTCAGAGGAGACAGAAACAAAGACCTCATCACCACTATCGCCTTCACCGGCGCTAGGCACACGGGAAGTCTCAGAAGAAACCCTATTATCTTCCATTACTGAAAGGTCTGATTATGGTTTCTAGAGAAAAATAAACCTGGAGACGAAAGTAAACTTTGCAAGGGAGTCAGTAAACTTACTGAATCACTGAGGCAGAAAGCTCGAGAGCGGGAGGATCGTGAAGGCGCGAAGAAGACGACGAGGTTTCAAAAACCTAGACAAGGAGAATGAAACCTACGGAGACAACGAACCGCTTTTAAGCACCCACACGAGTGTTCGAGGACGTGTACGATCGAGATGAATTGGGCATCAACAATCGAGATTTGAAGACGGTTCGAAAGTTTGAACTCAAGAATCCAAAGCAGGCGTTCAGAAACCGTCGTTTTGGATTGCGTGAGCAACGATAGTTTCACCTACGAAAGGACGCGTGGCGTCACCCTCACAATGCTCGAGGAAAAAGAGACACAACCGCATTAAATGTGAAATGACATTTAAATGGGTTGAGAATTACGCCAAGGCTATTGTTCGACGAAGAACCCAGTTAAAAACCAAGCCCTCGGTATCGACCGAACGCTTGGTCTGGGGGGCTTGTGATACGGATAAAATATTATCGAACTTGGATCATTCTTGGTTCGACCCTCAACTCCGGTCGGGACGATGGGAATCGACTCGCTTCCGAGAGAGTCGGGTCCATGAGACAGGTAGGAAGAAAACTTACTCAGTCACAAGCACGCCCTAATCCGATACTTTCGGACTAGGTTAATTAACCTAGTGACAGCTAGCAGAATTCGACGGCTGCCAGTCATCACTATCATATGGATAACCATCAGATAACAGTTGGGTTATCCTAGGAGTCATTTACTAGTCCAAACTAGTAGAAGTCTATCACTCAATGGATCTATCAGTTAAGATCCAACGACTATCCGAAGAAGGCTTAAATACATCCAACAAAGAAGATTTGAAGGTACACTATATATTTGGTTTGTTCAAATACTATCGAAATAAAAAATTCACCAAAATTGATTTTGGCTTTTTGGAAACCAATTTTTTTTTAATTAAAAAAATCTTTTACCAGCGTTTTGTAAATGCTAGCATATGTCACATAGAAACATAGAAAACATCGGAAAAAACAACGTTGAAGTCTATGGCGGCGTTTTATAAACGCCGCAACAATTGACTTTTACCGGCTTTTAACGCCATTTTTAAAAAATGCTTTTGCCGGCGTTTTTAAAATGCCGGGAAAAGTTTACAGCGGCACTTTTAGACTTTAGGCGGCGTTTTGAAAATGCCGCCGTAGGCCCTTTTTCTTGTAGTGTAATGAAAGTTAGAGTTGATGTTATTCCCTAATAAGCACCTAAATAGCCAATAAATGTCGTTTGGAAAATGAGTTTGAGTGGATAACCAATAAGCTTGAAGGGAAAAGACATGGTTAGCTAAGCCATATCCTTTGGAGATAACCCTTAGTAGGTGTCTCTTCTTCTTCTTTATAAATAGAAGACTTGATACTAAATTGCTCTAGCAACAATCCTACACCAATCTTAGTGTTTTGATTTTCGATCAAAAAAATTATGTTTATTAAAATAAAAATTTTGTAAAATTTATGTAGAGGACTAACTAATATTTGGCATCAAAGTTGAGTACCTTGTCCCACATGGACCACGTTTAACATTAGCATATTCCACGGGCTTAAGTTGTTGGGCATTAGCTGGATTGAATGTATAGGACAGTGTATTTAAGCATATCCTTTGTAGAATTATTTATCTAAACATCGGCTGTGTTGTTCTAACATACACACACACACACACACACACACACACACACACATATATATATATATATATGCTCCCAAAATCTGACTAGGGAGTCGGCTAATCTGGCGACTACCCTAGAAATATTAAGAAATTCCACTCCTTGCTTAAATTGTTACCCATATATTGGAAAGAACTGTAAAGCCCCATAATCGATCAAATTACTAGGGAGAAAAGGATGTTAAAGACTTCAACACTAGGAGAATTCATGAGGCACTTATAGTCTTACCTCAACGATTTTTGCTCAAAAGTTCTTTCGATATTTTGATCTCAGGTTACAATTTATACTCATAACCGGCCCATGAATTCAAGCCATACAACTAAGATTACCTTTTTACCACTCTTCTTGTAATTATATAGTTTCTCGTCATGAAAAGTATGATTTTGAGGTCAACTTTCCAGAGTAGTACTCCAAATTCAGGATTTATAATTAGATCAATAATAGAGTTTGACATGTAAATAGATGCCTTCATGACATTGATATTTTTTTGGTCTAAAGGAAAATTTTATTAGGTTCTCTAAAGTAATTGTCACACCCCACCTGCTGGTCAAAATAAATAAAGAGTTTAGTGGAAGCAATCATTATTTCTTTTTCTAATGAAACAAAGAGTCCCACCTCTTCTTGAATACTACTTGAACTCAACAAAGAGTCACCCGTCAAACACCTTGTCGCCTAAAAAAAAACCCACCAGTTTTAAATCGTAGGTGAGCTTGACTATGTCAAGAATGAATTTGTTTTTCCTTCTTAAATAGGAAGAAGAGAATTATCAGAGCCAGGTTTCGATCCTGGGACCTGTGGGTTATGGGCCCACCACGCTTCCGCTGCGCCACTCTGATTGTTGAATTTAATATTACATTAATTTTATATCATTGTCAAAATGATGTTTCATCGTTTCTATAAATTTTGTTATCAATGCTTCATGCAGTTGGCCATGATAATATAAATTCTTCCATGTCAAAAAACTCTCTAATAGGTTAAAACAAGGGAATACTTATCATTCCACATTCTCGAAGTAGAAACGAACTTATGGTTCAAACATGGGAACCACATCCATAGTTGCAAAAATTGGTATAGGGTTCGAATGATATAAAATACTCAGTGGAATGTCAAAATTATTAAAATAAGTACTAAAAACACACTAGATGTGAATCATATTTTTAAGAAAAAAGGGTGAGAAGGACGGGGCATTGAATTGAATATATTTGTAATAACCATTTTTGTTTTGAGCAAATAATCACAACTTTGCTAAATAAAATATTTGATAGACAATCTAGTAACACGTAATTGATTATTTTGAAAATCATTTGCACCTGTAACTTTGATTGCCTCAATGGTGGAAAGTCAAATCTCCTTCCTTAGAGGCCAAGGGTCAAATACTAGTACCTGGAAACCCATCATAAACCATAAGAAGAGGTACTCTAAAATACCTCAATTTTCCTGAGTGTTCATGATTCTAGCTTACATTAATTTTATGTTAACATCATTAGTTACAATTATATCGTAGTGAGAAGTGTCAAAATTCTCATTTTAACCACCTCAATTTTATATTTTTATGTTCTAATGGTCTCAGCATTTTTTGGACAAATTGAGTTTTGAATTCCTAGGTTTCTTTTCTGGTGCTCTTATGGGTTCCTCCCTCTCTCAATGAGAAAACTTAAAAAAGAAAAAAATAGGGGTTTTCACAAGGCTTGTATTGATCAAGTATTTAACAATATAATTTTTTTGTTCAAGGAACATGAATGTTTATCTGAATAAATAAGTTACAAGATAATTGCATTTTTTCAGGTCAAGTACAATGAGTCAATAACTATTCTATTTTTTTTTTTCTTTTTTTTCTTTTTTTTCTTCTGGGTATGAGGTACCATTAGCTTTGGTTGCTTTAATGGTCAAAAGCTTGTAATGCTCCCTGGGAAATGAACTGTTCTAATAGTTGTACAAACGGTTTTCCATAGGTTCTCTTCAGAAGGTATTAAAATACCTCAATTTTTTTATTGAGCAAAATGGATCACTGATACAGTGTTATATCAAGTTTAAGTCTTTAGATGAGTTCGACCATGTCCTATCTGAAATTTGTCCATTTTTCGGATGAAATAGAGAATCGCACCACTTCTCAAATCCCAGGTGAGCTTGACCATGTACAACCTGGATTTTTTTTTCTTTTTCTGGGATGAAACATACTCCCACCTCTTTTAAGTCCTACGTTAGCACAAAGATGCCCCATCTGAAATTTTTCCTCTTTTAGATGAAAAATAGTCTCCCACCACCAAAGACGTTCAGGTAGGCCCAAGCTTCAATGGATTCAATCAATGTAATCTTCAAGGCAGCATTAGATGATAATCAGAACATGTTGAAGTCACTCCATTAACAGAAGAACGAATGCTTAGTTCATGGCATAAGCAGCAGAAAGTCACCCCACACCACAAAGGAAGAGATGACAAGAAACAGGAAAAGAGAACAAAGTCGTGACAACAAGAGCTCTGATGCCATATAACAATATCAGGGAACTATAATAAGGTAATTCAATGCTCTCAAATTCAGTTCACTTTCATAATACAAACCATGCACACACTACTAAGACATCAATGTCACAAGGAGAATGAGAATGTAAGATTTACCTCTTTATTAGACCGAGCAGCTTTGATAAAGCAGACAAGGCAGACAGAAAAAATGTAAGAACAGTTAAGGTCCACTCAAGGTTATCCAAGATCGTCTTCTCCATTCTCAATAGTTGTTCTCAAGTATATGTTTTGTCTGAAATGCAGATAAAGTCCCTGACCTAGTGACCTGCAAAATCATAAGTACCAGACAACCCAAGGTTACATATGATCAACGAGGGAAAAAAAGCTTTTATGTCGATGAAAGTGATCGTCAAAAGTGGAAGGTGTTTACTTCCCAAAAAAGGCGTAATCTCTGTCTCCTCCTCCTTTGTATTTGACCTTCAAACAACTCTGGAGTCTAGACACCTCACTTGAATAGCAGAACATGGAAGTTTTTCCATCTTCACAATAATTTCTGCTTGAGCCCTTGATCTTCTTTGAGTGGTGATGCTCTGCCTGAAGGGTCTCCTTTGATCAATGGTAATCCTGCATCTGAAGTACCGTATTCATGTTCCCATACTGAGTTCCTTCAATAATTATCCCTTGTCTCAGTTCACCTATTTTGTGGCCAATCAAAACCCAAACTCCATTTTGAGCAGGTTATTTGGGATTTCATGGAATTAAAACCAGAAATCAAAATGGGTGAAGGTCCACCGTCCACTACTGGGTCCTCTTTAGGCATCAAGCATCAACAGATTTCCTTAAACTGCTCATGGTGACTCCTCTACCAAGTGAAACATGTTATGGGGGTGGCAAAGTAGAACATGTATTGATCACACTGCATGCATAGGTATGATCTCAAGTCTAAACCAGTTTGACTGTATTCCATACAATTGATAACGCATAGGAATCATTTTTGTAGAACGTCACTTTTGTTAGAAAAATATAAATTTGATAAAAAGGTCTGATGAAGGTCCTTCAAGAACATCCTCACCCTCACGCTCTGCTCGTAAATCTCTTTTTAGTTCGTTCTCCAGTCCAAGCCTTTGGTCGAAAATTAGGAAAGATTGGGCCGGTTGTTTTTCCTATTTCTAACAACAAACAGTCTCTTACTAACAAAAAAAAAATGTAAAGAAATGATTTGTACAATAATGTCAAAGAACCAAATTGTTAACAACCTTAAACACTAAAGACTTGATCTTATATTCAAGTCCTTAAGTATGGGTAAAAGCTGCCTACATTGACCCTTTCTAACTCTGCTGAGTCTTATGTGCTAAATACAACCTTTTAATTAATATGCGGATGACTTTTCTCCTTATAGTTCATCTGTCTCGTGAGTTTAAGTTGTTTCCAATGAAATCTTTCACATAAGTGTGCTAGGGACATCAAAGCTTAATTTGGAAGCTGAACCAAACAATTATTTGAAACCAGATTAAACAATTAATCTGTTGATTTAGGTTAAGTGATCATTGGGATTCTGTAAAAACTTGTAAAATGAACCCAACCATAAGATATGGAACTTGACCCCTACTACCATCACAAAACTTCACAAAGTCCATTTCAGGTCCCCACAAAAATGTCAGGAGTGGGAAACTTCTAAGAACTGGTACAAGAATTCAAGACACACACATAACAATTTCATTTCATTTTTTTTGTGATGAAATCTAAACTCAAATTATATTGATAATCTTTTTTTCTCTATATATTCTTCAAAACTCATGCTGTTTCAAACTAATCTGCCTTACACCCTCATCAAATATTCTTAGAAACATTATAGAGGAATTACAACATTTTTTGCAATATGTAATATAGTTGTATATACACTTCAGCTACTGTTTACTGTTTCTTTGAATCCAAAACTATTAGAATTGCCATAGTGAACCAGAAAAATCATTCAATTTGTCTTTCATAAATAAAATAAACTCTGACATATTTGTTGAGCAGCTGTTCAATTTCAGAGGAGCCAAATGATTGGATATGGAAGAAGATAGCCTGGTTGAAAGATTAATCAGACCATTATATATTGACATCTCCAAAAAGCTAACAAACAAAAAAAAAAAACAATCAAAGAAAACCCATAAATACCCAAGAAATCTAATAAGAAAAAAAATTTCAAGGAAAGTAATAGAATCTAAAACTAATAAAAATCACCAGTGATTTTAATTGATTTTAATTTATTCTAAAAAAATTTCATGGAGACTAAATGATAAAATAAGAAATGATCATATTAGAGTTGGTTTGGGAGTTGCTCCAATAAGTGATAAGCTTCGAGAAATTCATTTGAGATGGTACAACCATGTTCAACGTAGACCAATAAATTCTCCTATATGGAGAAGTGATATAGTCCAGATTGAAGAGACTAGAAGTGCTAGGGTACACCTAAGATAACCTGAAGAGAAGTGGTGAGAAATGATATGCAAAACTTATACCTTATATATGGTGTGACCAAATTGATTAGAAGGCAAGAATCCATGTAGCCTATCCCATTTAATTGGGATAAGTCTGCTTGTTTGGTTATAATGGTTACCTCATTCAATTTTTATTATTCCATTTACTCGATAAGAAATTCTTTCAAAAAGAGTTTGTGTTTTAAATACTTACTGAAAAGCTAAAAGAACTCTGTTCGTCCAGATTCTTCTTCGTTTGTTCCTCTGCATATTGTTTGTGATTCCTTCTGTTTGTTCCTCTGCATATTGTTCATGATTCCTTCTGTTTGTTCCTCTGCATACTATTCGTGATTCCTTGTTCTATCGATTCTCTCTAGATGTCCTCTCTCACCATCTTGTCCCATGTCGAGAGGCACATAAACATTACTAGTTTTTAGTTGAGAGTTTTTGAAAATTCTAAGATTCCTTTCATTGGCACATTTACCTTCCAATTCTTTCTGATAACTAAATTCATAAAAAGAAGGGTTCTTAGGAACAATGAACTTTGTTAGTTTACTCCAACATCTCACTTTTTTTGAAGTGTGCAAAAGAATCATAATCAGCCCATTTGTATCTCCTAAAAAAATTTAGAAGTCTGCCAACACAAAAAAGAGAAAAGACTTATCTCGAATTACGAAGGGTCCACTGCTTAATTGATATGGTTGTGATATGGAGAGATTATGATCAGACCGGGTTCATACCTGGTCCGACCCTCGACCCCAGTCGAGACGGAGAGAACCGACTCGCTCCCGAGCGAACCGGATCCAGAAGATGGCTTGCTGAAGAAGAAAGCTTATTCGGCTGCAAGCGTGCCCTAATCCTACTTATGGATTAGGGTAATCAACCTAATAATGGCAGACTCGAATTGACGGCTCCGGATAATCATTATCAAAGGGATAATCATCGCATAACCTAAAGGTTATCTCAGGAGTCCTCTACTAGCCCAAACTAGTAGAAGTCCATTGCTCAACGGATCTAACTGTTAAGATCCAACGACTACCCGAAGAAGGCTCAAGTGCATCCAACAAAGGAGATTCGAAGGTACACTCTATATAAACCTCACTACCATACAAGGTGAGGGTATCGAAAAGAATACTATCTGAGACTCAGGTTCAGATACATACTGATAGACCTAAACTATCAGCGATCTGCTATCTAGATCACCTTTCCCAGTTCTTCATTCCTTAAGCTCTGCGCTTCTAGCAGAGCTGTTTGTGATTAAGTTCATCAACTGACTTAGCCTTCGGAGGTGGACTCCCGACCCCAGCGGTCGGGCCACATCTGAAGCTTTCGTTTTGCAAGACATCATGAGGAGATCTAAGGGCTGAGCAGATTTTGGACGCATCAATTGGCGCCGTCTGTGGGAATCAACTTGAAAAGCCATGGTGACTAGATCAGCAATCGCAGCAACCGCTGCACAACGCAATTCCGGTGTTCAGATCCCTGGAGTGAATAATCCAGATATTCCCCAGGAAAGTCAAAATCCTATCGAGGTAGATGGTGGCCAGGGAGGACGTAATCCTCCTCTTGATACAATCCAAGATCAATTGGATCAGGTAAAGGTTCAACTCTTGGAGGTGAGCCAAGCACTCCGCATGCTCACCAGACGAGTGGTTTTACCACAAGAGCCTGATCAGCGCGATTCGGGGAGACGTGCATTGCCATGTGACCGAGAGATTGGCTGAAGACCGGAATATCGATCAGAATTTCCATGAAGGAGACCGAGGACTTAGGAGGATCGATGATCAACCGAGGCGAGACGATCGGTTCGACAGATCGCAAGAGAGTACAACCGATTGAAACACAAGGTTGGATACGGGGGTAAGAACTCACTCACCCACCGTCGAAGAACTGTTCGTGATGATCGAGCGGTTCACGACGAGAGGAATGCTCGGGAAGGACGGGCTGTTCGTGATGATCGAGTAGCACGGGATGATCGTGTTAATCGAGGTCGTGATCATATTGCTGAAGATCACCCGACCCAGATTGGTCAGGAATTGGCCAACATCAATGAGAAATTAGGGCGATTGGCTAAGGGAAGAATAACCGAGGATATTTACTCGGTCATTCGGAAGACTCCCTTTGCCGAGCCAATTGCGGGATATCGGTTTCCCGGTAACTTCCGTTTGCCTACCTTTTCAACATTCGATGGCTCCGGAGATCCAACAGCTCACATCGGCTATTACCAACAGACCATGGCAGTTTCAGGTAATTCTAATGAAATTTTATGCAGGGTTTTTGGTTCATCACTTACTGGAGCAGCACAAAAGTGGTTTTCGAACCTCCCCTCTGGAAGGATCGTAAACTTTGACGAATTGGCACGCCAATTCATAGGGCGATTCCAGAGTGGAATACGAGTCAAGAAAACGGAAGAAACCTTGTTTATTGTCAAACAAGGAAAGAGCGAATCAATCGAAAAGTTTCCAAAAAGATTCAACAAAGTGACGATGGAGATAGAAAATTTGGATGAACAAGTAGCCAAAACTGCTCTATTCACGGGACTCATTAATCGGAAACTCCTGGAGTTATTACTACAGGATATGCCTGCGACTTATGCTGAGTTGGTATAGAGATGCCAGAAGCAGGCTGAAGTCATGGAGATTCTAGATGCGCGCCAAGGAGATAATAAAGTCTCCAATAAGGAACAGAAGGCTCTTGAGCAGAAGCAGAAGCCAAAGAAAAATGTTCGTGATCCGGTTGGAAAATCTTAGCCTTGGCGCCAAAGGTCCCCCGGTAAAAGTGAGTACACTCAATTGAATGCTCCTCGGGCTGATATTTTAAATCTCCTCAAAAGAAAAAGTATTTTAAAGTGGCCGCCTAAAATTCTTTTGAAACCCGGAGAGCAGCAGGATCGAGAAAAGTATTGCCGATTCCACAAGGACTATGGTCATTATACTAATGACTGTCGTCATCTGAAGGCAGATATTGAGAGATTGATATCTCAGGGACATCTGTCCAGTTTCGTTAGCAGAAGAAGGGAGGAGCCACGTGAGCCACGTGCGGCTGCTTCCATGTAAAATAGGAACCATTAAAAAAAAATGGATGAGCTTATTGATGGTTATAGAATTTTCTTTGCCTACCTCCTCATCAAGTAAAATTATCTTAAATATCTTCCTTGATCCTTTCCACATTTGATAATTCCTTACGTTTATTTTGGTAATACGGCCTTTATTCCTCAAGCATTCATGCTTCTATGTAATTGATTTATGTTGATTACCATGGAAACAGACTGAAAACCATAAGAGGGAGAGGGAGCGAGATTTAATGTAGTTCACTTAAGAAAGAACTCAATCTACATCCATGGACTGAACTGGATTCTTTTCATTATGGATTCCTTATCTTTAGTAGTTTTTATTTTATTTTATTATTATTATTATTTTATTTTTTTGCCTGTAGTGATGGAAGGCAAATTTTGATATTAACACAAAACCAACCTCCTGTTTGATGTGGATTCAATTGTGAGGGCTTCTATTGGAATATTGGCATGAAAAGATTGTTGAGTCGACCTGTTTCTCTTTGTAGAAGAACTCGGCAAGGCTTACTAGGATCCTTTGCAGAAATTTTGTGGAAGTAGAGAATGATGCTCTTGGGGTTGATGACGTTCAAATTGAATGCTGCAAACTTGGGTCTTCAAAGGTTTTCAGCTTCATGCAACATGTGGTCTACAAAGATGGGACAAGTAGGATTCAATTTGTTAAAAGCCTAGCCATCTTGCTACGGCGAGTAGCAAACTATGGCGAAAAGCAGCGAGCTCCGCTTTCATAAGCGAGCCAGAGTAGCGCGCTAGCATGCGGATTGCAAGGAGAGGAAAGATGTGACAGCAAAGATGCTAAGTCAGAACTTCTAGGAGTGTCAATTGGGTTTCCTTGTTCAAGGTTTCTCTATTTCTCTTTCTCACCTTGCTCTATTTCACCTTCATGAAATCAAGGTTTCATTTAGCCTTTCTAGTTCTACTCCGCCGATGTCTCTACTCTTCATATGAGACTGTGTGGGTTTGATTTAGGATGATGTCCAATTATACTTATATACCAACTAGGGTTGTGGGATTTTCCCATTACCCTAGTGACCTTATATATATATATATATATATATATATATATATATATATATATATATATATATATATATATATAGACCTAAGCTCATGAATTTTAGGTGTCTAGAAGTGTTTGACTAGATAACCCCATGAGTAGTGCTACCCTTCCCGTAAGGGTATTGAAGCCGATTAACCCATTATATTAGTGGCTGGATCATGTGAGCATCAAGTAGGCCCGCTGCCATCATTAGATGGTAGGGTTGCATATAATAGATAAGGGCTCATGGGTGCTCAAGACTAGTAATCAACCCATGAGAGGACATGGAGAGCATCATGTCCATTATATATGGATGACCATAGAGTTGAGAAATGGAGTCCAACAGATTTCTCCTGTTGTGGATCCCATTTCTAGGTTGATAAGGATATCAGACCAACAAATGCCTCCTATTGAGGAATGATATCCGGGCCATATGTAGTACGATACTTTATGACTATACATTGGGCACCTAGAGTTGTTCTTGACACTTGCCAGTTCCATGCCAAATGATTATGTGAGAGAGTGGTGACTTATATCCCCAGCCACGCAGATTGATGTGACTTTACCCAACAACCGCAGAGACCCAATAGACAACTCTTGTTAAGGGAGAGTGACCGAGACCGCTGCTCGTCGAGGAGAATGGTGTCAAATTAATGCATGTCTACTATAGAGACTTCATGATAGAGTTAGGAGCATAACATCATACTCATTCATTAGTTATATTATCATCGATATCCATATTATCATTATTAATCTTATACGTGTGATGTGGTAAATTGTTGAATGAATGAATGCATGCTATGTTGTTGAGTTGACCTCACTAAGTTCTGATGAACTCATTCCTTTTATATGTGTGTTTCTTTTAGATTATGCTATAGGTTGTGAGGACTCCATTCAAATGGAGGATCTGTCACTGATAGACCATTATGAAGAAGCGATTTGCAAGGAAGTGGAATCACATGGAGCTTTGTGCCCATGCCAGGACTATTCCTATGGAGATGGATTCCAGTAGGAAGCTAGCGATACTTTGGGATTCGATAGTGTCCTTCATGGCACTATTTTATTTTTACACCCTCATATCTTTTGAGAAGGGAGACGACATCTTCTACTAAGACATTTAGTTTATTTCCGCTGCAAAACATTTTTCCTTTCACTCTGATATTCTTTTGATAAACACCAAACTGAGCAACAGGTTCGACATCTACTACAAAAGAGATAATCCACTTCAGATAACCACGCCTCTGCTAGGCAGCATGTGGAATGGCCGAGAGCGGACCTTTTTGGATATATAATCCAAGTCGAGAGTGGAGTTACGGGACCAATGGATGGCTTGGATAGCTGCCAAACGGATTCCCCACGGGGGGCAGCCCTATTAGACCACTTCCCGGAATAGAAGACAAGAAGGAAAGGTGTGTAGCTGCCTTCCCCTAGAAGCAAGGCTAGATGGTGATGAATTGTGATTGGTCCAAACCTTCGACCAGAGGCTTCTTGTGACCTGCCCAAAATGCCCATACATACCAAGACCTTGTTCACACAGCGAATAAAGGCCGGGTGGAAGGGGGCAGTCAGCTAGCTGCTTCTTGGCCACTTAAGAGTTTCATTTTGTACATCAAACATAAGCTGGCAAGGTTACCTAAGGTGGGGTGCTCCCTTGGGAATTATTTTGAAGCAAAAGGGTCTGAAAGAGCTCACCGAGGTGAAGCAGCACCGAGAATGTCAGCTTGAGTAAGGCAAACATTGGTGAGAATCTAATGCCCCAAAAACCTAAGGGTTCCTCCGCAAGGTTCGTCCATGGAGGGTGAGTGCATGTGGGTCGTTTAAGTAGGTTGGGCCAGGTTTGGCTGATCTTTTGGAGTTATCTCCAAGAAGGATCGTCCCTTTTCCTTATTGATGTCCATGTTCTCTAGAAGGAGGGGATGATTTCTCCACCTCTTGCAAAACAAGCCCGTCTCGGGACCAAGGATTCTATAGGCTCGTAGCTTCTTTTCTTTGAAAGATAGATAATAGGTCCTTGAGAGTTGGTTGGTTTAAGAGAGATGCTGGATTGGACCAGCCCTCATTCTCACAAGAATGGTCTGCCCCAACGGAAAGCGCCTCACTCCAGGCTATATGCTGGCACATGCTGACGAATCAACATCCCTTTTGGGGATTTTCCCTCATACTCAACCTCTTGTTGCAGAGCTACCTTAACCATTGAATGGGACGGGATGGCTTTCCAGGTGGGTACCCAACTCATACCCTGGTGCACAGGTATGGAGGATACTCTCCATCTAGCGGCGGCAAGGAAGGAGAATATTAATACTTAGTCCATGGCTGCGGGATGTGGCACCGGGAGAGAGTGCTCGTAGAGCACCCTTGCCTTGACTCTACCAACCCCTAAGAATTTGTCGCAGTAGTTTGATTGCTCCATATACCAGTCATGAGCGCCACCCCAACTCTATCTTCCTTATCAGTGAACCGAACATAGTTTTTAGGTACTCTTCGATGTGGCACCAAGAGATCCTACTTCTTTTGAAGAGTTGGATTGTTGCCCAAGGAAAGAAATCCTTACTATTCGGATTAGATACTTGACTTTCTACCACTTATTCTCCAAGACAAGTTCGCATGTATCGATGCGGATCAATTGGCGCAGCACCTCCCATATCTTCTTCTACATCTGACCACCCGCATGGAATTGTCTCCCCATCAATTTTTGTTATGTCGATCAAGTTGGAGAGCAAGAGGTCCCATACATAATGTCCTGTCCTGAAGTAGCACTCAAACTACTGGCTTTACTTTAGCTCCACTCTTGCACTCAGGGGCGTAGCCTTGACATTCTCTACCGCCCACATGCGAGGACCCAGGAACGTTGTTCTGGTTAGGTCTTCGTTTTTGGGTTCCATGGTTCATGACATACTTGGTCTAGTTCTTGGGAGCGGTGTAACGAAATGAAGCCTCGGGATCTACGTCTTACCCCAGATGAGTTGTTTGTATTGAGAAAGTCCAAGATTTTCTCGAGTTCTAGCTCTTGCCCCTTACTTTACCTATCTTACTGGTCTTGACTATCTTCCAAAGCTAGCAAGAAGGCTAGCTCTTCCACCCTCAGCCAATGGAAAAAAGCACCCCACCAAGAAAAAGGAGGCTCTCCGCTCCGTCTCACTAAGTAGTGCTATTCTGTCCTCCGGGGGACTCCACCAAGAGGTTCTTTCTCTCACGTAATTTTACCTACAATCAAATCGAGTGCTTACGTTCGATCCAGCAGTAGCATAGGACTTGGTGTCACATCCCCCCAGCCGGTACCCTAACAGGCATACCCGGGAGTGTGATCCACAGCCCCGAAGATCAAGTATCGAGGAAATCATCCTCCCACATATACAATAATATAATCATAAACAGGAGATAATCATGGTTTAAATATTATAAACAAAAGATTAAAGTCAAGAAATGAATAATCAACATAATCAGAGTGCAGAAAATGATATCAGATATCCAAAGATATCAAAAGAAGTAGAGCGAGGCAGAAACTCACTCCACAGATACAGCGGAACGTAGTATGTAAGTCTAAAAGAAATCACAACTGAAACAAAAGAAAATAAGAAAGACAAACTAAACTTAAGAGTCTTCTATCCTATAGATGACATTTTCAAAATAGTGGACTTCATCAATCCAACAAAGATGCTCCAACTCCACGTTATGTCTAATCGTAGTACACAACTTGATAGCTCGAGGGATCATCAGTGTAATCTTGATTGTCGCCAACACTTTGCGTGTAGTACGCTTCATCGGCTTGCACTTCATTGTATTGTCCTTCATAGTAGTCAGTACCTGTAGAATAGTCTAACAAAAGATTGTACAAAAAGGAATGAGTTTCGAAAGAAACTCAGTAAGGCAAGTTAACTCATAACAGCATAAATAACATACGGCAAATCATAACAAGATGCAATGCAGTATGAAACAGATAATGTATGTATGCATCTAAACTCTATGTATTCTGGTCTCTATAGGCAGACATGCTTTAAGTCATAACATCGTACTTCTTTGGGTAGGTCAATCACACAATGCCAGTGGGTAGTGGGTCCTTCATCCCTCGGGACATTCCATGGCTGGGGGTTAAGTCATCGCTCTCTCACATCACCATTGGTCTAAGTACTGGCGCATGTCAAGGTTAAGCCTAGCCCAATGCAAGTCATCTACTCAGTTCAAGATACGTCCATTCCTCGTCCCTGACGATCCTTTCAGGTATCCTTCGCACTAGAGTCCTAATAGTCCCTGACTACGGACTCATCAACCCTATTGGTTATCCACATATGGTAAACGGGAAGCTCTCATGTCCTCTCACGGGTTTGTTACCGGTCTTGAGCGCCCATGAGCCCAAGTCTAGCCATATGCAACCCTCCAATAAATGGCCCCCATAATATGATTTCCGTCCTCTCACGGATATAACTCAATGGTCTTAAGCGCCCGTGAATCACATTGCTACCACGGGTCGTTCTGTCTCAATACCCTTCAGATTCGGGTCTGATAACAGGGACATCCTAGCCAAACACTGCTAGACAGCCCTAGGTATGACAACCAATGATTTGTGAAAGCGTCGATGGGCATCTTCGGAGAACATCCCATACTATTCCCTCCGATGTCCAAGGACAAAAGCGTCAAAAGGACACTTCCCAATCCCAAACCATACCTAATCAAACACATTCTCGGATTAATCATGACATACACAACCAACAATTCATCATATAAAAGAGAATGTAAAAGCATAAGCTAATCGTTAAACAATATAGTAATAAACAATTCATATAAGCTTAAATAATGAAAAAGAAAACATAAGTGAAGTGCTACTGTACTTACAGTAGTACATCGAAGTATAAAATATAAGAACAAGAAACAAACTCCTAGTTTCATAAAGTAGAAACCAGAGAGTATGCGATCTATGTTATTATGAAATAACTGTCCTTACCTTGATTATCGCCGAATATAATCCAAAGATCAAAGAGAGCAACTCCAAACTTAGCAAATAAACTCCTAACAAGCATAAATACAACATTAGGAAAGATGCCTAAAAGATCAGAGAGCAAACGAATCAAATCAAGCGAAAAACGAAGCTACTGACTCCTTTGGTCGAGTGCTTGGTAGACTGGCCCAGTTGACCAAGCAAGTCAATACGGAATTGCACGAACTGCTTTGGCCATTTCTTCTACGTTTGAAGTCGGATTGATCCGAAATTCGAAGGGGAACTTCCTAGAATGTATTAGAATCATATGGGAAGCTAAATCATTAAGTCATGGTAAAAATATGGGTTCTTGATTTGACCCAAGAAATTAGGGTTTCAACCTTTATGGCTCTCATAAAAAGGTTATGATCACGGAATGAAAGGGAATGATTGCAATCAAGAACATAATAAGAAAATCATTGAAAGATCAAGTTTAGATTAACATAAATATTGCCCATGAGGTTTCCCTCGCATGGGAGGTTACCAAAGTTTTCCAGAAATCAAACAAGGGTTAGGGTTTCAAGAAATTTATTCGGCTAGGGTTAAGATCATGACGATGATCATAGATCTCAAAGAATAGAATGAGATCATGGAATAGATGGTTGCAAGATTGCAGCATCTTCTTCCTGATCTCAATCAAGAACAAGATCAAAGAAAAGAAATTCGTAATGTCAAAGTGATTACTAACCTTGAATTGTCAGAACAGAGATGAGAGGCTTCAGATCTGCAGAAAAATCTTCAAAATCACCAGAGAGAGTTTCAGAGAGGTCTCCTCACGTTCAAAAAGTGTTTAGGAGGCAGCCGTAACAAAGAAACACGAAGTAGGATTTAAATATAAGTGAAAAACGCTAAAATTGCATTTTCTCGAATTTCAGACTCCTTTGGTCGAGTGCTTGCTCGAGTGGTCCACTCGACCAAGGCAAACAGTAAGGCCAAAATAGGGAATTGGAGGATCTAATGGGCTCTAAACCTTATGGGCTTTTGCACACACATCAAGTGACATATCTAGTGTGTAGAAATACCTTCAAACCAAGTCAGATAATACTCCAAGTCCTTCAACTAATCTCATCTTCAGATAGGTGCAGCTTCCTTTCCAAATCTGCACAGACATCCAAGTATGGAACTCCATCATCAACATCCATGGGTTTAAAGTCAAACACCATGTCTTCTACTGATATGGCCCATAGTTGGCTTCTTCCTTTACTACGGGTCTTCGGACCTAAAAACAACTGGGTTACCGGGTCAAGGTCAAGGTTAGGTTAGGGCTGGGTTTCACACTTGGCCATTCAATCTTGTGAACCAATCGAGACCAAAATTGGAGAAGGAGATATGAATGGAGAGGAATAACCAATCAATGAAGGAACATGAAACCATTCTATTTCAATAGAGGTACGCCTGGAGGTATCAAGATACCATGTCGTGCAATTTCGGCGATTAGAAAAATAAATGAGTATATCCCTCTACCTTCATGTCTTTCCACTTCCTTCGTTCAGGAACAAAGACTTTCCTAATTCTTTTGGGTCTCGGCCCGGTTTTTCCCCACTAACCAATTACGCTTGTGAAGCTGAAGCGGTAGCCTCCCTCATGATCATAGTTGCCCATATGGAACTGGATTACCCGCTAGCTATGGGCATCCACCCCATACTAAACCAATAAGGGCCGAATGGGAGGGACATGCAGGGAACATAGAAAGAGCCAATCTGTTAGACCCAGTCAAGTTTGATCTATGGAGCTGTATACATCAAGGCAACGCTCTAAATTACATAAAGGAGCAATTTGATCAAAGGTACCATCGGTCGGTAACGAGGATAAAACCTTCACACACTAATCATTGATGACATAAGCGCTCTTGGGTGGGGTGGGCCATCATTTGCTACGTCTTTGAGTGCCCGTCGTACCACGTGGTTGGTGCACTAGGCTGATCGTAGACCAAACAAGCAACATAATATTCCGTCTTTGTTGCGCGTTAGTGATCTATTCTCTCCTTGCGGTCGGCAAGGTTCTACGAACTGGTCAAAGACTAAACGACAATTGCATCTGGGGGGGGGGGATAGGTGAGCATACTTTAACCTGCCCCAGCCACTGCCCTTGGGAGTACTAAATGTAGAGAAGCAACTTGGGAGAACCGCAAGGTTCCCCGGAAATGACGTTCCCTTTGGAAAGTAGGCCTTTTGATAACTAATTAGAGTTGACATGAAATGGATCACTAGCTCGTGCAATCAACTACAAATTCCTTCACCTTAGGCTCTTTTTGGTATCAATTATCGTTCTCTATTATGAGATTTTTTTTATTGTTTTAAATTGTTTGGCATCTATTATCATTTTCATTTTTATTTAAAATAATAGAAAAACCTTCAAAATCCATAATGGACTAAAAGTCCATTGTGGATTATGGGTGAAAATTCATTAGCGGGGGTATACTTGAAATTTTAAAGTTAAGACAGGGTATAACAGTAAAAACACAGTATTTAATAAATCACCTCTCAAATCCTAACGCAAGCTCTCAATTCCTGCAAAAATTCTATTCAATTCTAACGGCGGCTTCTCAAACCATCCTTCCCTGTCTCCAACAGTTTTAACCCTTCCATGGGTCACTCGCATTCCTGTTACCATTCTTTTTCTTTATCTTTCTTAGAAAAGTTGCAAAGCACCCATCAATTAAATCAAATCCTCTCCCAGGCTATCATCAACGGCCGCTTCAAAGACCCTTTTGTATCAAGTAAGTTCCTTCTCTCTTTCTTATCTGCTGATCTCACCTCTGCGTGCATCCTTTTTTCTCAAATCTCAAATCCCAATATTTTCGCCTGGAATTTCATGTTCAGAGCTTACGCTAGTAGTTCTTTGCCTTGGGAATCGATTACTCTTTACAATTTCATGCGAAAAAATGATGTTTTACCTGATAAGTATACTTTCCCTTTCATCCTAAAAGCTTGCAGCTGAAGCCGATTCCTCGAGAAGGGTCTAGAAATTCATGGGTCGAGTCTTAAATTGGGGTTTGAGTTTCATGTCTTCGTGCAGAATTCTCTTATTTCAATGTATGCAACCTGTGGTGTGATTGAAAATGCACGCATGGTATTTGATTTGATTCCTGATTGGGTCCGAGACTTGGTGTCCTGGAACAGTATGATTTCAGGGTATTTACAGGGGGAATTTTGTGGGGAAGCACTGGAATTGTTTGGTGAAATGATTGGGGTATTGGAGACCTCGATTTAGGTCGGAAAGTTCATGGGTTTGTTATAGTTAATGAGTTTGTTCAGGATGTTTTTGTGGGTTCATTGCTGATTGATATGCATGCCAAATGTGGTTGTATACAGATGCTCAGAAGGTGTTCGATAAAATGACTGATAGAAATGTGGTCTGTTGGACGTCTATGATTGCAGGTTATACGGCAGTTGGGTCTGCTTTAAGGAAGCAATTCAGTTGTTTAGAGATATGCTGATAGAAAATGTGATGTCAGACGAAGTGAAAATTGCTTGGGTTGCTTCTGCGAGTGGACATTTGGGTGCACTTGATCAGGGCATGCGGGTACATGCATATTGTGAAATTAATCAAGTCGAGATGAACCTTACTGTGAAGAATTCATTGATTGATATGTATGCAAAGAGTGGAGATATTAATAATGCTCTTTTGAAACTTTTCATAAGTTGATTAAACGGGATGTGTTCTCATGGAGTACTGTTATGATTTTTGGGCTTGCCATGAATAGTAAGTAGACCTGTAAATGGATTGGATTCGGTTCGGATACACACCAATATCCAAATCCTATCCGAACCGAATCCGATTAGCAAAGCGCTATCCGAATCTGATAGAAATTTGGAGAAGGCATCTGAATTCAGATCCGAAACTTTATATCGGATATCCGATAATAATCCGATCCGATAAACTCTCCGATTATTGATTGATGATTGTCATTTTTTTATATTTTTTATTTCTGATTTCTATTTTTCGATTACCGATTACCGGTTTTCAAATCCAATTATTAGCCCATTTTTAGAGAAAAGTGTTTAATCCTTTACTTTAACCGGATAATTTCCGATTTCCGATTATCCAGCTAACGATTACGAGTATTCGAATCCGATTATCATCCATTTTCAGAGAAAAAAATGTTGAATATTTTACTTTATCCGGATAAAAAATTTATCCGAATATTATCCAATTCGATAAGCAATTATCCAAATCCAAATCCAGTTTCTTAGCGGACGAATGCGGATATTTTCCGGTAAGAAAAATTCTGGATATGGATACACTTAAACGAATACGAATGAGAATTTGGTGGCAGATTTTTGCTATCCATTTACAGGTCTAATGGTAAATTTCATGAAGTGCTGGAATTATTCTCTGATATGTTATTGTCAAGTGAGGTTCGATTGAATAATGGGAAGCATATTGAAAAGAAATTGCAAAACAAATCATGGAAGCTTATTAGGATAGATGATGAATGCATGGATACTTATTTTCCTTATAAGTGTTTGGTGTAGTTTTAATTTAGTAGACATTACATTGATATTGTAGTAAGTATGATTGTTTTCTTACAAAACTCATAGTTTATATGAATATTGTTATGTTAATATTTTGTTTGATGCATTTTTTGGTAATTAGTTAATTGTTAATATTTTGATTAATATGATTTTTTTTGTAATAATTTTCATTATTATTTTCTAATAATTTTTCATTTTGACATACCAAATTTATTTTTCATTCCATAATTTATTCTCAACAAATGTCACCAAACCATTTTTCATTCTCGACCAATAATGAATTCTTGTACTTATTTCTTTTAAATAGTCATAATAGAGAATGAGAATTGATACCAAAAAGAGCCTTAGTAAGCTAGCTTTGTAAGCGTTGCAAGCTTGGTTCGGAGGGCACTACTGATGGGACGTGGATCGCCTTTCTCTCGGCATCACTTTCTTGCCTTTCTTCCGCCTTTTCTTCGACTTTCATTGCCTTGAGTTCCCTCTCTCGCTTTATCTCTTGAATATTCTTTTTCTAGCTTTTTGTGCAGGTAGACCTATGGGACCCCTCTTAGGCCCTCTTCGCACTATAACACCATATGTTGGTGTGGTATTGTGCTTAGATCAGTGGTAGTTCGTCGGGGGTTCAAATCCCTCCTCACCCACAACTGGCCCAAAAGGGAAGGACCTTTCCTTTACCTATGGGGATAGGAAAATCATGATCGGGATAGCGGACCCAAAGCTATGGAACTCGGGTGTGGGTCTTTTGTCGAAATGGAATGGCCTCTTTTGTTTAACATTTCTGGAAAGACCACCTATTTGTTTGTTTACCGGGTTCGGCACGAAATCATGAATAAGCTCTACCAAGGATTGCCAAGCATTTGGTACTGAGTTTCCCCCTCCCTTTTTAGTTAATATGGTTAGGCCCACATATTTGCTTATGTTTTGACTCATAATACAAGCAAGTGTTGATGGCTACTTGGCTTTGCAGAAAAAAATTGTAACTAAAAGAAGTATTTAATTCCTTTTTCCCCTTTTTCCACCAAAAAAGTAAAACTAAATAAAAATAACACTCTCCCCTACCCATCCCAAATTTATTCTAATGAAAATTTGTTATGAATAGAAAGACCTTGTAAAACTTTTTCTATCATTTGTCAAACTCAATTAAAAATCTTTGTAAGCGTTGATTTGTCTTTTATATATGTTTTTTCTTTTCTTCTTAAAGAGTCTCTAATTTATGTTCATGCATATGTCCTGATGTTGTTCATTCTTGAAATGTAAAGTACGATCAAATAACTCAAATGAAACAAAAACATGAAAAAATAATGATCTGAATGTCTTTAGACCTCCAAATCCGATGAATGAGTGACAGAAGCATATAAATAAAATAATCAGGAATTTCTAACCCAGGATCCATATTGCAGATCTGAATACCTGAAGGTCCATCCATAATAAGTTGTGGAAAATCCCAATTGAAGTCCATGATCCATACCCTAAGTCCATGGATCTGGATTGTGCTTATGAAGAACCTGCCATTTTGGGAACTTGAAGGAGATCCTTTGGAAACCTTGATGGATTGGGAAAGTGGATAGTCATTAGGAGTCAAGTTATGATTGGAGATGTTCGGGGTTAAGGTAAGAACACCCTCACATGTTGTTTAGGGTTAGGTCAATGTCAGGGAACAACCGGTTGAGCAAAGCCCCCAAGTACTAAAAAGTACTAGGGGCAGTTGCTTAAGGCAGTTGGTTGATCAACCAACCGCCCCAAGTGATTGCTCCAAACCTTTATATATTGCCAACCACGTCTTATTTATTTAAAAATATATTCATGGAGGCTGCTGTGGATGGTTAGGAGTCAGACAACACATGTTGGGAGGTGAATGAAGCGTGATTTGCAAGGAAGATCCAATCCCTCATCAGTTTAGCGAATCTTTCGAAGGTAAGTTGATGTCACACTCTCCATACCCTTTCCTTTTCTCTTAAATAGTTTGAATCTATCCTCCTTAATTTTGTGATAAGTTATATGTGATGGTTCTATTCTCCCATCAGTGATCTTGATTAGATCATGTCCGAAAAAGGATCCTTGCATCCGAATAAAGGATTAATCTAATTGAAGGAGATGACGTGGTTATTGAATCATTTAAAATTCTAGGTTTTGGTTTGTGCTTGTGATGTAGGCTCCTTAAGGATGAAATTTGGATTTAGACCATCCCAAAATCGATTAAAATTGGGATATCATAATTTTGGACTTGAGATGCTGTCTGGAATAGGGGCGGTCGATTGCCCAACCAATAGCCATAAGTGACCGGCCGAGTCACAGTAGCCCAGTCAGGTTGGTTGTTGCTTTGTTTTGACTCATATCTTTAATGTATTTTTATAAACCTATTCTAAGTAGTCTCTAAACTTCTCTAGATTTTGTAATGTTCAGTTGCAATTATAGTCATTTTTACGCTTCCATAGGTAAGGTTACATGCTTACATATATATACCAACATGATATAGGATGAATCACCATAACCTTAAATGCATTTGTATTCTTGTACCTTGTTGTAATAGTATTTTCATTTGAATTATGGTTAGTTATGTATTGTGAATTATGAGTAGTACTTCAATTACTATGTGATGTTGAATGTGATGTAACTATTATTGAGGGTATCCTTTTGGGTATCCATTGTTTAGGATATTTGGGGTTTTGGTATGGGACTGGATGACATACCTATGAAGTCTAGATTGCATGGCTAGATACACATACATGCTACTACCCTTTTGGTAGGGGTATTGAAGCTAAATGACCCGTGATGATAGTGATGTGACTTTGTCTCATCCTACAACGATAGCCAGTCTATGTGGAGATTCAACGGTCTACTGTTGATCATGCATTGGTAGGGTTGCATATGTTAGGGTTGGGCTCATGGGCGTCCAAGGAGCAGCCGGGAGTCGTGAGGGGACATGAGAGCATCTGCCCCAACAATATGTGGATGACCATAGGATTAGGGAATGGAGTCCAACAGAGGTAACCAGTCTGTGAGGATTCTCATTCCTAGGTAGAGAAGAATAATGAACTGAGTTGGTTGGTGCCATAAGGGAAGATTCTTGGTAAAATGTAGTATGTTACTGAATGACCTTGCATTGGATTAGAGACCCTAACATGTGCTAGTACTCATGCCAATGGTTGTGGTGAGAGAGTGTGGACCTAAACTCGATCCATGGTTGGTTGACGAGGACTAAATCCCTTGCCCGGGATCCCAATAAAGGTAATCAGTTTGTGAGTGATCAGAGTGACTAGACCTACCTAGAGGAGAGCTAGTGTTATATTTTAAAGCATGTCTACCATTCAGATACTTGCATTGTTAGAGTTATAGTTGCATCCATATACTTGCATATCATTCTTTATATATGTTGTTTACCATGATACAATGTCGATATGTATGTGAGATGTGTTTCCTTACTGAGTTCGTCAGAACTCATTCCGTTTTGTGTGTTGAATTATATTACATAGATGGGTATATTGGATCAAAAGAAATTCCATGTGATTGGATTGACCCCTATGAAGAAGTAATGGAGGCGCCAATGGGAAGTGGAAATGTATGCCACTATGCCACCTAGGATGCTTGGAGTGCGCTTATAGCACCCATTAACGGCAGGAGGAGGCAGATAGCGTGTCATTTTGAGAAGTTAGTGGAGGAAGGTTGGATGACTCCCTTCATTGCAAAATTTGAAGAAAAGACCATTGCCCTTGAGAGAACTAAAATAATCAAACTGAATTAACTTACTTTTGCTTCTGCTGAACTCTATAAATTTTGGAACATAATACTTTATTCTTTTTTTCTCTCGTTCATTCTTTTGAGTATTGGACTCATATAATTCCTTTTTTATTTAATTATTTAGATTATTCTTGCTCTTAATTACTATTGCATGCATTTATTTCATTGATGGTAAACCGTGGATCTTGTGACTGTGAATCTCACCCACAAGTTGTCAAGTTGGACCCATATCAACGGGTGGGGTGTGACATTACATCTTGTCCTACTTTTGTTGCCATCAAGAGCAACACAACACTACCATGTGGGATCAGCCCTCCCCCTCATTGCAAGTCACTATGGCTATGGTTGTGGCTATCCCTAGTCTTGCTGTCACATCCCACCTTGCCAGTTCCAGACATACTCGATTACCCGTGGGGGTGATACACTCCGAGATCAGGTTTGCGGGCAATCCATAACAATGCAATACCACATGGCATAATCAAAGAGTAAAGGAATTACAATATCAAATCATTAAGTTATTATAGTCATCATCAAATCATAATCAAAGTTAATGAATTCGAAGTCAGAGTATGAAAGGAAGAAATTGTTTAATAGTGGAAGTCTAAATGTTATCGAGGAAAGTTAAGAGTACAAGTAGTGCTATTGTCTAACAAATAGATAAACAATGTAACTAATCACAATTACAGCAACTATTTTCTCATGAGAAATCTCCATGGCCTCAGAAAGGCTAGACTTCATAAGTGCAGTCCAAGTAGGACACATCTCTCCTTGTATCTCTGTGTCCTCGCTTGTCGGTCCCTTGTGAGACTTTGCTTGCGGTGAATTCTCCAAGTAAAGAGTGTCCTCATAACCTGCAACAGGGTCTATATATATAGTGAGTTCCACAGAACTCAATGAGTTGAACATAATTGTACATCGCACATCCATCACACACATAAATAAGCAATATAAATATAATGAGAAAATATATGAATTATGTTCCTAAACTCTAAAAAATGTAGTCTCTATGGCTGACACGCATTAGCTTGCAACACTATCCTCCTTTGGGTAGTCTCGTCACTCTCCCTCATGGCACTCAAGTCATCTTTTGGGAACCCGCAACAATGGGATTAGGTCACATCACACCATGGTTGAGGATTAGGTCACCATTCCCTCACCAACATCATTTGGTCTAAGAACTAGCGTATTTCAGGGATAAGTCTAACCCAATGCAAGGTTAACTACATCTCATACTACATGTGGTCCAGACACCTTCTCTCATACCTAGTGCCTTTTTGGTCCAGCATCTTTCTCCACCTAGGAATGCTATTCACGGCACTCAAGCCATCTTTCAAGCTACCAATTCTTAACCCTATGGTCATCCACATATGCTTGGGGCGGATGCCTCTCATGTCTCCTTACGGCACGAAAGTCGTCTTTCAGACGCCTTATGAGCCCAACCTCAATATATGCAACTGGACCACTACATGATAACAATGGGCATGTGTCTCCTCACGACACTCAAGTTGTCTTTTTGCCACTACCATCACGGGTTGCTCAGCTTCAATAACACTGCCAAAAGGGTAGTAGCACTTATCAGGGTCCATTAGCCAATACATTTAAACACCTATGACCATGCACTTAGTGAGTCTAAGTGGATGCATAGGTAATGGGTGAACCCACAACCTTGGGTTGGTATATAATTACATAGGTAGTACCATGCCACTTAACTTTATCACGTTTCACATTCTCAAACATCAAGTCACATTAGCTTACGTCCACACAAAGTCTCACAACAATTCATAAAATCATATATACAACATTTTCCATCATAAGAAATAGAATCATTTTAAATACACAATAGATGATAAGTGTATTCCTCACCCATCAATGACAAGAATGATCTCCAAATGTCCAAGAAATTCAAAAATTCAAGAGTGTAAACAAGTTCTATTTCGAGTTTGTTTCGAAATCAAAAGATTTGGAGGTTTTTGGACTTCAATGGAATAGTAGTATTGTCCTGAAAACACTTTCAAAATATTACAATTAGTCCAAAATCAAAAGGCCCCAATTTGGTTCTCGAGAGGTCACCCGTAGGCATTTCGAGAGGGTTGATCAGTCTCAAATGAGTGAAATGAAACCAACCAACACTCAAAGTGGTTAGAAACACAATAGGGAATAAGAATAAGCTTTCAATTCATGAAAACTTCCACCATTCTCATCATTATTGCAAACAACCACCATAAATACTATGAAGGAAATGTTGAAAATAGGGTTTTTTAGGTCTTGTTACCTCAACATACGATTATCCTTGTGATTCATGCTTCAACACCCCCAATCGTGCAAAGATTCCTCCAAACTCCAAGCTCTTCTCCTCTCTCAAGCACTTAGCCTCCAAGTAGCATAAACAATTCGTTTATTAAGTTAAAAGACAATAAAATAGGGTTTCTTGACTTAAATTTCTGAAACATTCCTTTTCTGAGTGGGGCTGGTTAGTCAAATTGATCACCCCCATAACTTTCACATGTGAAAGCGATTTTTGATGGGCTTTGAAGGGTAGACTCCTCTAAATATTTTTGAATCAATGGTATATTTTACCTTGACATTGAAGTCTTCTAGCATAGGTCTTCTTGCATGCTAAAATCTCATTTTTAAACCTTTTGGATTGACTTTCATCTCCTAATTCATCTAAGTCCATAGGTTTGATTCCCGAACTTCTAGTCTTAACTCGGATGGTCCAAATTTGCTTTCTACTTGCACTTCAAGCTCGCAGACTTAAAACAACAGTGTTATTGGATTAGGATTTTAGGGGATTTTACACTGGCTGTCCACCTTGTGAACCAACTCCTCTCCCACAGCCAAACATGATAATTGTTGCATCCAAAATGATTGCATAAGTTATTGAACCTAGCTAACAATTTTTTCTATTTTTTTTAAATACAAACTGAATGTTTAAATTTTTCAGCAAAGAAAATATTGCGCATATCAAAACTGATAAAGAAACCACACAAGCTACACTTGAAAATACTTACATAGCTATTCTATAATTTTCAAAACCCTTTTCTTTAATTTTTTTCCTATTTTTTCCATAATTTTTTATATAGTTTATTAATATTTTAATCATTTTTAAAAAATAAATAATTATTTATCAGCCCATCAAGTTTCACATATGTTTTTTCCATCGTGATGGAACATATATATATATTAACTAGATCAGTTCTTAAATTTTATTTATGTTTAATTTCTAAATTCCATCCCTGAAAAGCCTCCAATTATTTGTAGCCGTCGAGGTTTATGATCATGAAAACGGTGAAGAAGATTTAGAGACGCCTACCGCATAGACTCTGAATTAAACAATTTGTAGGATGGATTGGAACTATTTTTGTCTCTTGTGGAGAATTTTCCGCTGCGGGCTCAATTATGAAGAGGCTTGATGAAGGCCCTCTGTATCCTTTTTCTGCTAATCTTTTTTCCACTTTTCCATGTGCTTAGCATGATCCATAATCATCATATAGGTATTAAGGCCAACCCGTTCATTTTCTCAATTTTTAAAGAGATCTCAAGAAATGTCTGCTTAAATTCCCCAAGACTGGTCTCACAATAATATTTTGTAAAACAAATTGATCTTAGGTCTTTCTTGACAATTGCAAGATTTGAGTAATTCTTAAGCTCATAAAACTTGGCCTTTCCGATGTCTGTCTCACAACTCTTAACATCTGAAGGTTTGTAAACATTATCACAAGCATCTCCTTTGTGATAGTAGGGTAACTACCGTTGTAGTCTAATTGATCGGATCCGGTTGCAAGGGGTTGTGTACAAGCTCACCCTGCTCTTTCGCATGCATTTGATAGAAGCCAGTGTCTGTTGCAGCTGATGGGGCATACCCAACGTATTAGACTACTAGCTCTAAGATCAGAAACTACTCCTTTCAGATTTTCAAGCACCAGTGTTCCAAATTCTGTTGGTTAGGTGCATGGTTCAAAAATTGAAGTTTCACAATTTTTTGGTATTCTCTTTTCTTTGACCAAATTAAGAAAGAAGAGAATTTTGGATTCAAAAACAAAAAAAGAAAATGAAAAACTAAGTTCTACTTTATTTTCTTTCTTAAAAAGAATGAGACATTGAATTTGTTTAGATTCTAGAGCTAAATTTATAATTTTTGAAAGCTTCTATTTGGCTTAGGGATGAAATTTCAGACTTCAATTTATTCCAGAACTTCTGTTTGATTGCTGGAAGCTTTTCTTATTGGTATATTACTGTTTGAATGCCATACTAATTAGTTCTCTTGTACAAATGCAACTGCTTATTATTTCTTGGATGCATGAGATGTGTATTTGTGTTGTAATATTTGGGCTCTGATTTTTGGGGTCAGTTCCAAGCTATTAAATTCTTGTAGTATCTGCAAGGAGCTGTTGAGAAAATGACCTCAACCCTGATTAAAGAGGAGAATTCCAAGGCAAACTGTTTTCCCAAGACATGCTTACATCCTTGGGAGTTCAATAGGTTTCTCATTCCTTTACTCTTTTCAGCATCACCATCATCATTACTCACTATTTGTAATACCTCTAACTAAAGCATAGGGGTAGTCTTGGCATTTTGTATTGATATTCAAATAATTATGGTTAAATGTCAAACTGGTATGGGATTGACAAACTTACTATAATTTATTTGCTAAATTCAATCATAGGTTGAGGATTAAATAAACGATTAACAATCACTTTGAATAAAGGAGGAGGTCCAAGGTTTAATGTCTCATAGCTGCATAAATTATATTACATGTTTTGGTAATATTGAGGGGAGAGAGAAGATGCATGGTGAAAAATGAATGGTGGAAAAAAACGTGCAGTTTAGTAGGATTTAGGAGGAGAGAATATTGAGGGAATATTGAAGTATATTGAGAGGAGAGAGAAATGGATGGTGAAAAATGTGGAGTTTTAGAGGATTTAAGAGGAGAGAAAATCGAGAGAATATTGAGGGGAGAGAAGAAAGATGGTGAGAACGTGGAGTTAATGGTGAGTATATTAAACAACAGAATTGAAAATCCGTATTGGTTAAGTAAGAATAGAGACAAAATACAAGGATGTAGGAAAAGAAGAAGATAATATAGAGTGTTGAAGGCCCTCTATCTAAAGGTGATTATTATTTTTGTGATTTTTCCATGATAAGTACAATCTTCATACTTTCAATATGTTATTGTTTTATTTTTTTTACGTTCAAGTTTAGGGTTTTACATGATTTCTTAGTGATTGATTATTTTTTAAAATTTATAATTTGATCTTGATTATGAATGTGTTTTAGATGATGTTTGATTTACATAATTTATTAGTAAATGATTTATTCTTTTTATTTAATAATTTGTTCTTGAGTAAGAATACATTTTAGATTATACCTATCTTGATTTATTAATATCTTGTCTTTGAGTATATAAATATGTATTATCTTTTAGATTTTGTTTTATGATATTATCATGATCTACTAGTAATTTATCTCCTTCCTTAAATTTACTAATATGGGTAATTTGCATTCTTTTATCAAAACTTCTTTGTTTTTTTCCTCATTTTTCTGTTCAACCCTGTGAAGCGCCTTTCTTCGATAACCCTTACGATAGCCTGCTCAAGACCTTGCTGTTAGGCTCCCAGTGAAATCTCATCACTTTAGTGACATCCAAGCTCTAATTGAATCCCACAAGAAGGATCCCAAGATCACTGGAAAAATCTTTCCTGGCCACCTTAATTTGATCTTATGGTCTTGCAGGAATGACTGATCAGAAGACTTTTGATCAGACGGATGAGCTTGGCACTCGAAGATCTACTATACCCTTTAATGCTCCTTTTTCTGCATTTAATCAATGCAAGAAATTTGATCATTACCTATTCTCTCAGATATATGGCTTTTCTCCTGATAAGGTTTCTTATGATATTTTAATCAAGTCATTGTGTGAGGGGTATGTTCCAGTTTTGAAAGAAATGGAAGAGAGGATGTAGAGGTTACTGCAATTATATGGCAATCTTGGATTCCCTGTATAAGAATGTTAAGATCGATGAAGTTGGGAAAACCTGGAAGGTAATGGTTGAGAAGGGTTCTCCCAAATGTTTGTGCTGATAATGTGAAGATTTTGGCCCATCATGGGAAACTATAGGATGTCTTGGCTTTGATTAAGAGATTAGTTCTGCAGGATTGAAGCTAGAGACACCATCAGTTACAATTACCTTTGGCCCCCCGTTACTCTAATCGTGGCTTGATTGAGGAAGCTAAAAATGTACATGACAGCCTCAAGAGAAAATTTGTGTACTCAGTACTCCTAATGCTGCAACTCTTAGGACATTTATGTATCATCTATGTAGAAAAGGGGAAATTAACAAGGCCTTTGAGGTTTACAAGGAGAGTATAACTAAAGATAAGATTCCAAACTTTAGAACAATGAGGAATTTGGTTGAAGGGCTAGTGAAGAATTCAAAAGTGAAGGAAGCAAAAGGAGTAATGAGAATAGTGACTAAGTTTCCACCAAATTTTCTATATGCATGGAAGAAACTTGAGACGTCTCTCAGTTTTGTTGGAAAAAGGAGGTGGCTACTAGTTAATCATTAGAGAGAGATTCTTTTTGGATAGTCATGTGTCACTATCATCTGTCATAAGGGTTTATTTCGAGCGGGTGATGCAACATGAGTTGGTCTTTTGAAGTGGAAAATGGAAAGTGTGGATGAGTCAATTTTGCCATTGATGATCAACTGTTGCCCTGTATCCGGAGGTGTATATATATATATATATATATATTAGCATCAAATATGAATCTTAATCGATGTTTGATCTGGTTCGAAGTATGTGGTGGGTATAGATATCGAATGCACACTAGATGGATCAACGGCTTCAATCGTGGAATTGGCCGATCAGAGTTTTGTCTCATCATATGGGTTATGAATATGGATATAATCCCTGAAAACCACTTCTTTTCTTTCTTTTTTTGGGTAGTTCCCTTTATACCTGATGCGTCCAAAATTTGCTCAGCCCTTAGATCTCCTCGTGATGACCTGCAAAACGAAAGCGTCAGATGTGGCCCGACTGCGGGGGTCGGGAGTCCACCTCCGAAGGCTAAGTCAGTTGATGAACTTAATCACAAACGGCTCTGCTAGAAGCACAGAGCTAAGGAATAAAGAACTGGGAAAGGTGATCTAGATCGTAAGCCTCTGATAGTTTACGTCTACCAATATGTATCTGAATCTGAGTCTGAGTCTGAGTCTCCGTCCTCCACCTCGTATGGCAGTGAGGTTTATATAGAGTGTACCTTCGAATCTCCTTCGTTGGATGCACTTGAGCCTTCTTCGAGTAGTCGTTGGATCTTAACAGTTAGATCCGTTGAGCGATAGACTTCTACTAGTTTGGACTAGTAGAGGACTCCTGAGATAACCTTTAGGTTATGCGATGATTATCCCTTCGATAATGATTAGCCGCAGCCGTCAATTTGAGTCTGCCATCATTAGTGTAATTAACCTAATTCATACGTTGAATTAGGGCGTGCTTGTAGCTGAATAAGTTTTCTTCCTCAGCAAGCCATCTTCTAGATCCGGTTCACTCGGGAGCGAGTCGATTCCCTCTGTCTCGATCGGGTCGAGGGTCGAACCAGGTATGAACCCGGTTCGATCATATTTTCTCCATATCACGAGCCCCCCAGACCAAGCGTTCGGTCGATCCCAAGGGCTTGGTTTTTAACTGGGTTCTTCGTCAGGCAATAGTCTATGCGTTTTCCATTAAATGTCATATCACATTTAATGCGGTGGTCACTTTTCCTCGAGCGTTGTGAGGGTAAGGCCACGTGTCTCCTTGCAGTCGATCTATCGTGGCTCACGTAATCCAAGCGACGGTTTCCGAACGCCTGTTTCGGATTCGTGAGTTCAAACTTTCAAAACATCTTCTAATCTCGAATCGTTGATTTTGAATCAATCTCGATCGTTCAGATTCCCGAACACTCGTGCGGGTGCTTTTAAAAGCGGTTCATTGTCTTCGTAGGTTTCATTCTTCCTGTCCGGAATTTGAACCTTTGTCGTCTGCTTCGCGCCTTCCTGCTCTCAAGCTTTTGCCTCACTGAATCAGTAAGTTTACTGGTCTTTTTCTTTTTGTACCTTACTGAAACAAGTAATGGCGAATAATAGGGTTTCTTTGGTATCCAGTGTTAGTAATAGTAGTGGTAATGAAGCTTTTGCTTCTCCTCCTTCCGAACAATCGGATAGTGATAACAAAACCCTAACTGTCCTCAGGCGCGAGTTTGCTGAAGTTTCTCAAAAAGGTTTAGAGAGAAAAACTGAAACTCCTTCTGTCCTCCCTGAGTCTGGATCTTCCAAGACTTCTAGGGTAACTGCCGAGTCTTCTAGGCAGCCTCAAACTTCCAGGTCCAATGGTGGACCTGGCTCTGTTTCCTCCATTTTCAAGGAGGAAACCCTTCTTTCAGCAATCCAAGATTTTGATTTTCCTTCCTCTTATCAGGTTAGGGCTCCCCATCCTAATGAGAGGGTTGATTCAACCCTTTCGGGTGGATTTTCTCTGTACATAGATGCACTGAAAAGCGGGGTTCGCTTTCCCTTTTTTAATCCTTTGTTCTCCGCAGTTCTGAATCATTGGGACATTTGTCCCGGGATGCTCCTTCCCAATAGCTGGCGTCTCATCATCGGCTTCTTGGGTTTCTGTTTTGAACTTGGCATTACGCCATCTCTTTCTCTCTTTGTGCATTTTCATGTTCTTTCTATCTCCCATCCTCCCGGATGGGTTTTTCTGTCCAAACGCAATAAGGCTGAACTTGACTGGAGGGGCAGCTTCCTTGTCAAAGGAACTTGCCCTTCTAACCACAAAAGATGGTGCGAATGATACTTTTTCTGTCGAGCGCCTCCCTCAGATCTTAACTTCCCGACCGTCTGGAGGCGGTGTACTTCTTCTTCCGAGAATAACAGAGGCCTTCCCTTATCCAAAGAAGACGAGGCGGCCGTCAGGAAGATCAAATCCATTCCATGGTATCAAGAGATACATGGACTTGAGGTGGAGTATAACTCCATTCTTCAGTACTAGGGGCTTGGCTCATTGTGAGCTTCTAACCATCATCTTTTAATTTTACTGAAGTGATACGTCTTCAATTCTGACTTTTGCTCTTCTTTGCAGTGCCTCCAAGAATGAACCCCGAGAACCTGCGAGTGAAGGCTGCTAGGGCCGTTGTTACAGCCAGAGCAACGATTGCCTAGAGCCTTGACCGTTGATCAAGAGGCTTTTGTTCCCTCTCCCGACCCCTCTTATAGGGGTATCAGGAATATCAGGCCGATGGCTGATGCTTCGGGTAAAGGGAAGAAGCCAATGGTGGAGAGGTCTAATGTCTCCTCCTCCGCCCGAACCAAAAGGAGGCATGATACAGTTGATGCTTCCTCCCACAAAAAATCCAAAAATTCTGCGGATTGTGAGGAGGTCTTCACCCCTCAGTGGACCCTGAAGTTGACCGACAGGGTGACTCAGGACCTTGAGAAAGCTGCATAGTGGAGCTCCCTCAATCTTGTTCCTTCTGATCGCCAGGAATTTGAAACCTTGGATGACGTTGCCCTTGTTAGTCAATCCACAAGGTACCGGTCTTCTTGCTTACTTATTTTTTCAGAATTTCTTATGACTTCTTTTGATAATTTCCGCCTTCCCAGGAATGCTGTGTTGAGCTTCTATCAACACATGGAAGCATTGAGCCGGGTTGGCCACAACAGCTCCTTGCTGCAGACCTGTGAAGAGAATTTGGCGAAAGCCAATTCTAAGATAGACCGGCTTACTGCAGCTGCCAAGGAGCTGCAAAGAAAGCACGAGGAAGAAGTGAACTCCCTCAAGGAGGCCCTTAATTCTTCAAAGGCTTGTACTGCTGCTGCCGAGCGCGAGGCCAGGAAGCAAAAAGAAGCTGCCACGTTGTTCGGTGACAGACGTGAATTTAAATGTATAGAGAACGAAGAATACTTGAAGTTGGCGATTCCCAACAAGCCCGAGCACATCAAGCCAGAGCTTCGGAAGGATTGTGTTCGGAAGTACTTGAACACCGTACCTTTCTCCCTAAGGTGCCTACAACATCCAAGCTTATCGCTTGGGGCAGAATGATGTTTGGGAGCGAATTCTCGGATCAATCCCTTCCTTCAATACTGCTCCCTTTCGTGAGGTGTGCCATAAAGAGGTCTTTGGGAAATTAGGCATGGATCTCTCAGACTAGGCTCGGGAAGAAGATGATCCTTTTCCAGCTGACCCACAATATGAGGCATATCTGGCTGACGAGCTGGCACTTCCAGAGGAAAAGTCACAAGCTGCTGTTAAAGAGGACTCTGACAACGTTAATCTTGAGGAAGGCTCTTCTCAGGATCCTGAGAAAAGTCCTCCTGACCAAGGATCCTCGGGCAACAATGAAGAAGAGGCTTAGGGAGTTATCTTTTTTTTTTTTTGTAAAGATTGACCTCCTTGCTAATGAATAGACACTTCTTTTTCATGTTGGCCTTACTATTTCCTCATCTCCTGCTGAAATCTTGTCTTGAATAAAATATAAATGATAAAACTTATCACTTAACTTCACATTCCTCGACGAATAATAATCTTGTAGAGATATTATGAAGATACGTTTTGGAAAGATGCATTAATCTTTCCCGCCCCTTCATTTATTGCAAAATCTACACGTTTCCCTTCTTGTATCTGCGAAGTCCAAACGTTTCCTTGCTTTGGTATACCATTCACTGTTTCCAATGAATCGGTAATACATCCATTATCACAATGGCGGTGCGACGATTGGAGGTATCCTTGCATCGGGTGCTCGCCTCCACATGTTTCCATGTGGCCTCCCTACGACCGTTGATCTTGCTTGTTACGGATTTCGAAGCGTCATTTCGATCTGGGCCATTGGTTGTCTTTAGCTCTCAACCGTCGTCTTAATACCTGAGGCTATTTAAAGCCTTTGTGGGTACCCTCCATCTATCCTGCTATCTGCAAGTTAGATTTGCTAAAGCGACATTCCGTCCTCCTGCTTGCTTCCGTATTCCTCGTACTCCAACAATAACTCTATCAACTTCTAAACAAGTGAGTTTTTTGATTACTCATCTCTTTCCCCCTTTCCCCCTAAGTAAACTGCACAGTAGTAGTACTTGGGGTTTAGTTAATCGGGTTTTTCATAGCTGATAGAGCACTAGGGTTTTCCCTCTTTTCTTTCGTTGTTGAATATCTGTACTGATACGGCTTTTCTGTTTATATAGTGGCTCCCAAGATCAACCCAAACTTTATCAGACGAAATCCTGTAAGAAAATCGTTCCGTCGGTAGTGGTTGGGGCCAGTGAGGTGGTTTCAGCTAGTGAATCCTCCAAGCGTAAGGCGACTGCTGTTGGTGAATCTTCAAGTCAGATTCCCATAGTTTCTATTGATGATGTCCTTACGCCTCTTCTGCCCCAAGTGATCGCTCGTCTTTCCCAGGAAGATCTTGATCACTCCATTGTTGATGGCGCTGCTGACGCCCCTACTGTAGAGACCGTTGGTGCACCCCCGAAGGAGACTCTTCGGGCATCTGAGGCAACTATGTTGGCGTCTGATGAAGGTGTGGTCCCAGCAGGTGCTGCTCCTATTTGCAATTCTAGTGCTTGTTTGGCATCCTCCTCTCCTTTGGAGTTGGAGGATTTTGCCACCAGGAAGCGCCGTCGGGTGACAAGTGATGCAGCTCATCCTTCTCATCCTTTGCCCGAATTAGTGTCAAACGAGTTTGACAAAGCATTGGAATGGTGTACTGCTCGAATAACTTCTGAGAACGCAGTTCTTTCCAAACTTTCAGATGAAGTCTTTATGAAGTCGCTGGTGATGTAAGTCTTTCTTCATTATCTTGTGATTCTGAATATTACTCTTCTGCTCCTTTTTAACTCAGAAGTTGTTTGCAAGAGTCTTACTGGTAACTTCCACAACCAAGTGGAAGCAACCTCTAGGCTCAATAGGTTGAGCAATGAAGTTTCCAGGCTTCGAGAAATCTCTGAAGCTAAAGATGCTGAGATTGCTCGCCTTAGGAAACTAGCTTGGGAGGTTGCATGAGAAAAGAATTCGGTGATCGATCGTTTTCAGTCATACTTGGATGATGCCAGGGAGAAGATCCGGCAACTGGAGCGAGGAGTTGGAATGTCAGGAGCCAAAGGATGTGAAACGTTACCCCAAAGGCAAGCTGTCATTCCTTTGCCCGAATCCCTTCCAACTGATGTTCGCAGAGCCTGCGTCTTCAAGTATTTACATAGTAAGCCCTTTGTTGATATGCTGAATGCTTATAACTTGCAGGCATACCGGGATGGTGAGAACGAAGTATGGGCATCAATATTAAGGAAGGATCCTCATCTTGATACAACTCCCTACAGTGCTGTTTGCCATCCTGAAGTATTTACCAAACTGGGCCTTCCTCCTCCTGACTGGACCAAAAATAAGATTGATCCTCCGCCTTCTGATCCAGATATTATGCAATATCTGGAAGATTCTCCTGTTTATTCTCCCTTGGCCGGAAGGATTCAATTATGACGAGCTCGCCTTGAATGCAAGTTTGGTCGAAGACCATACTTCTCCTGGACAAGCTGGACAAAGAGTATGAAATTGCGGAGGATTTTATACATACTGAAATGTTTTTTGTAATCCTCATTTCTCCTCTTCTTCTCCTTGAATCCATACCAATGATTGACTCATGTGTTTGTCTTTGCAAAATTGTGCCGATCTTGTATGACTTCTTAATGATCATCGATCATGACTTTCTTTTTGGACCGAAGATTGTATCCAGCTCTTGTAATCTTATGTTTGATGTTGAGACCGGCCTCTTCTGGTCTTTTGAAGAAATAAGAAATTAACTTCATCTTGAACTTTGCTAGCCACTTGAATCGCTGTTGTACTAGGTCTTAGTTGTTTAGAACAATGCCTTTACTTAAAGATTTTCGGAGAAATACAATAAGTCTGAGAAGGAACTCACTCGGGTTTTAAACCGATGCCTTTACTTAAGGATTTCCGGAGAAATACAATAAGTCTGAGAATGAACTCACTCGAGTTTTAAACCGATGCCTTTACTTAAGGATTTTCGGAGAAATACAATAAGTATGAGAAGGAACTCACTCGGGTTTTAAACCGATGCCTTTACTTAAGGATAATTCAAAAATTCAATAAGTCTTGAAGGAACATACTCGGGTTTCAAACCGACGCCTTGCAGAAGGAACTCACTCGGATTTTCATCCGATGCCTCGACTTAAGAGATTCCGAAAAAATTCCATAAGTGTTGAAGGACCCACACGGATTTTCATCCGATGCCTTATAGTTGAATCTTGTTCTTGAATGTGGTGTATGATGCCCCCCAATCAAAAGATAATTTGTTGAAAGCCAAAAATTGCATTGCTTGAGTTGAAAATGTTTACATCACGAACAAAATTGAAATCATCATCAAGGATAAAATTTTTTGAGATGCCTGGCATTCCACGAACGATCCAACTCTTTCTGGGTATTGATGTTCTTCAGCTTGTAAGCTCCTGAACCAACTGGTTTTACAACCATATAAGGCCCTTCCCAAATGATGCGTCCAAAATCTGCTCAGCCCTTAGATCTCCTCGTGATGACCTGCAAAATGAAAGCGTCAGATGTGGCCCGACTGCGGGGGTCGGGAGTCCACCTCCGAAGGCTAAGTCAGTTGATGAACTTAATCACAAACGGCTCTGCTAGAAGCACAGAGCTAAGGAATAAAGAACTGGGAAAGGTGATCTAGATCGTAAGCCTCTGATAGTTTACGTCTACCAGTATGTATCTGAATCTGAGTCTGAGTCTGAGTCTCAGTCTCCATCCTCCACCTTGCATGGCAGTGAGGTTTATATAGAGTGTACCTTCGAATCTCCTTCGTTGGATGCACTTGAGCCTTCTTTGGGTAGTCGTTGGATCTTTACAGTTAGATCCGTTGAGCGATAGACTTCTACTAGTTTGGACTAGTAGAGGACTCCTGAGATAACCTTTAGGTTATGCGATGATTATCCCTTCGATAATGATTAGCCGCAGCCATCAATTTGAGTATGCCATCATTAGGGTAATTAACCTAATTCATAAGTTGAATTAGGGCGTGCTTGTAGCTGAATAAGTTTTCTTCCTTAGCAAGCCATCTTCTGGATCCGGTTCGCTTGGGAGCGAGTCGATTCCCTCTGTCTCGACCGGGGTCGAGGGTCGAACCAGGTATGAACCCGGTTCGATCATATTTTCTCCATATCAATACCACTTCAAGTTATGAAGAAACCTACTTCTGTTATATGAAAGAAAAAAACTATTTTTGTGTTTTTGAGTGATTGGAATTTGGAAATAACCAAACAATGGAGGAGATTGGAACTATTGATGTGTGTACCTCTTATAAGATTGAGAGCAAGTTGCTTGGGGGTTTAGAATGGAGGAAGCATACAATGTAGGAGGATTTTTTTTTGAATGTAAACAATGTCGGAGGATATATATCAAATGCAAATGCACATTGCTTTGTGTGCTCTTTTGAATGATTATTGGTCAATTGGTCTATAGCTAGGGATAATCTTATGTGCAGTTTTGTATATATTGGGTGTTGGTTATGAGTTATCTTTGTTAGTTGTCGTATTTGTTTTGTTGTCTCTAATGGTTCACAATTTGGAATTTATGGCAGGTGGGGACTGTGAGGTTGCTTGGCGAGATTAGGACTTTTGTCTTGCAGCACATTCTTCCTACTTTTATTATTTATTTTTAAATGACTTAATATTATATAAACTTATTTCTAATTCATGAGATTATTTTTTTGAGTTTTTCTTATGTGTAGACTAACTAAATGCAATTTCAAGCACATGCCCATTTGAAGCAATACCAAGAGCAAAGAGGAAAACAGTGTCAGGTGCATGTTTATTAGAAACAATAGTATGTTTACACTCAGTAGAAGCATTCTCATCTGTAGACGCATAAGAATCATAATTAGAAGTAAGCCCGAAAGAAACATTAGAGGGTGGTATTCAGAGAGAGCATTATTAAGTACAAACCCATCTTGTCTTAAAACCACAACATGGTGTTCAAAAATATAAAAAAGAGATTTTGGGTCCCCTTCGTGCAATATATTACATGCGGGTCCTAACTACACTAACATCGTTAGTCACCGTTAAGTATATTTAAAGTTCAAATGTTGATGTACCAAAATGCCCCTCAAGTTATTTAATACATTTTGTTATTATAATTTTTTGAACAAATTGCACTAGCACCCCAGCATGGAGGCCTTAAAGCACTAACAAAAAGCACTGAGACCCTAAAATTGGATTTTCATTGGATATATTTGTCAAATTTATCATTGAAAATAGTTAAATCATTGTTTATTTTCAAAGATATCCCTATAATAAACAGTATGAAAGGTTTTCAGTGATAAATTGGACAAATATATCCAATGATAATTCAATTTTGGGATCCATGTGCTTTTTAAATATAAAGTGGAGTGTTAGTACTTTAAGGTGTCTATTTTGGAGTGCCAATGCAATTTGCTCTAATTTTTTTCTTCTTGTTTTTTGTATATATATATATATATATATAGTAACATATGATTAATGCTTAATGACCAACGATCTCTTTTTAAAACCATATATTAATACAATGTACTAAATAACTTGAGGGGCACTTTGGTCCTTTTACATTTGAAATTTAAATATACTTAACGGCAGTTAATGGTGTTAGTTTGCTTTGGATCCACAAATAATATATTGCATTAAGGGAACCCATCATTAGTTTATGGTCCAATTTAAAAGACTCTATAAAAAAATAAATGAAGTAGAAGGTCTTTTGGTGTTTAAGATAAAAAAAAAAAACATTATGAAGTGATTGACCAATTTGGAGAAAGAGATCAATTGAAAAATGAACATCCTGAAACTAAATGAAGCACCTAAAACAACATAAACAGATCTACTATGTACAAGGCATGTGTCTAGTATATGATCCTAAATAACTAAGAATCCCCAATTCCTCTTTTTCAAAAATAAGATTTGATCCATGTAAGTTGTATAGATTCATTTTCACTCCATTCCCCATGAATAATAGCACAAAACACCCACATTTTAAAAGAAAGCTTTAGCTCATCAAATTCTACTACAAAATGTGAAGTATTTATATTTTATTTATAATAAGTGAAAAACTTACGAATTGCGTGTAACTCAAAATTTCATGATCCAACTCCACTCATTGAAAATTTGAAATTGTGAGTCATTTACACATTGATTTATGCATAAAATAAATTTATGGAGGAAATCTATTTTTTCTTGGTATGTCACGTCAACAACTTCAGACGCGTACACAATTTCTCCAGTAGAAGGATTTAGATTTGCTCCATAGATTAGTTAGATTGTAAATTTAGAAGACAGCTAAAATCTATGGAGGAAATATATTCTTAGTCTGTCTCGTTAACAGCTTTAGAGGTGCACACAATTTCTCTAAGACAAGACAATAGATTGTAGCCCTAGAATTTTGTAAATGAGATTTACTAAAAAAAGAAGGGTAATTTTCATCTGGACCCCCTAAGGTTTGGTCTATGTTTTTTTTGTCCAAAAATTGAAACTTTTCATCTGCCTCCCCTGTACTATAGAAAAGTTAATTTAAAGACAAAGTATCACTTCTATGACTAATTTGTCCTTTTTTTAATTTAATTTAATTTTTTTAGTTTTTGACATTTTAAGGGATTAAAGTTTATTGATTTACAAAATCAGACCCTCCTTCATTTGATTCCCGAATCCGTGGTTCTACCAATTCTAAATCCTTAGTTTCCCAAATCCCTGGTTATATCAGATCAACATCGCCCCCAAGGTCATAATTCCTCCTTCTTTGCTCTTTTATCTTCTAAAGCCCTTATTCTAATTTCGCTCTTTATTTCAGAAAATTGGAACTGATGAGGAAATCTATATCGTCGACCTCAAAAATCTTCTGAGAATTTCTTGAGCAAACCTTGTGCTTTGCGATGCAATCGTTTAAGATTTTCAATCTGATGGTTTCGTCCTCAAAATTCAGGTCCTTACGAAGGCAAACCTGATGCTACATTTTCCTTCAAAGATGCCGATTTCGTCAAGATTGCGACAGGGAAGATGAAACCCCAGGTGGCTTTCATGAGGTATAATCTTACACAAGTTTCTCAATTGCAATGTTTATTTGTGAAGTAGTCTTTTGTTCTATGATTTCTAATTTCATTTTCTAGATGAAATGCAGAGGAATCATGAAGATTAAGGGTAGTCTCACAGCTGCCCAGAAGTTCCATCCCGATGTTTTCCTAAAGCAGGCCAAGCTTTGAGCAAACAAAGATCCAGAATCTTCTTGTATGGATTTTTCATTGTAAACATTGTTGCTAGCTTCCATTTGCCTGGAACCAAGTAAAGGGTAATGGAATCATGCAAATATTTTGTACTCTTGATTGTACAATTTAGAAAATCTTGCACATTCTTGTAATAAACATTTGCTCACGAGTTGGAGATTACGTTTCACCCATTAACTTTCATTTCCTAATCTTCAACTAGGATTTGGAAAATAAGGATTTAGAATTGGTAAAACTAGGGATTTGGGGATTGGGTAATAAAGAAGGGTTTGATTTTGTAAATTAATAAACTTTAATCCCTTAAAATGTAAAAATAAAAAAAAATTAAAAAATAAAAGAATAAGGACAAATTCGTCATATAACTGATAATTTGTCATTAAATTGACTTTTACTACAGTACAGGGGAGGCAGATGCAAAGTCTCAGTTTTTTTAAACTAAAAATGAAATTAGACCGAACCTCAGGTGGTCCAGATGAAAATTTCCCAAAAAAGAATTTAGTAAATAACCAATTATAGAAATCACATAGTTCATCTAAGTAGGGTTGTGAATTAGTTTTAACTTTTGTCATGCATATTTTATGCATAAATCAATGTGTAACTGACTTTTCAATGAGTAGTGTTGGGTCATGAAATTTTGAGCTACATGCAATTCGTAAGTTTTTCGCTAATTATAAATAAAATATAAATACTTCACATTTTGTAGTAGAATTTGATGAGCTAAAGTTTTATTTTAAAAAATATATATCTATGGATCAACCTGATGCGTCCAAAATCTGCTCAGCCCTTAGATCTCCTCGTGATGTCCTGCAAAACGAAAGCGTCAGATGTGGCCCGACCGCTGGGGTCGGGAGTCCACCTCCGAAGGCTAAGTCAGTTGATGAACTTAATCACAAACGGCTCTGCTAGAAGCGCAGAGCTTAAGGAATGAAGAACTGGGAAAGGTGATCTAGATAGCAGATCGCTGATAGTTTAGGTCTATCAGTATGTATATGAACCTGAGTCTCAGATAGTATTCTTTTCGATCCCCTCACCTTGTATGGTAGTGAGGTTTATATAGAGTGTACCTTCGAATCTCCTTCGTTGGATGCACTTGAGCCTTCTTCGGGTAGTCGTTGGATCTTAACAATTAGATCCGTTGAGCAATGGACTTCTACTAGTTTGGGCTAGTAGAGGACTCCTGAGATAACCTTTAGGTTATGCGATGATTATCCCTTCGATAATGATTATCCGCAGCCGTCAATTCGAGTCTGCCATTATTAGGGTGATTACCCTAATCCATAAGTAGGATTAGGGCACGCTTGCAGCCGAATAAGCTTTCTTCTTCAGCAAGCCATCTTCCGGATCCGGTTCGCTCGGGAGCGAGTCGGTTCTCTCCGTCTCGACCGGGGTCGAGGGTCGGACCAGGTATGAACCCGGTCTGATCATAATCTCTCCATATCACGAGCCCCCCAGACCAAGCGTTCGGTCGATCCCGAGGGCTTGGTTTTTAACTGGGTTCGTCGTCAGGTGATAATCTCTGCGTGCTTCATTAAATGTCATATCACATTTAATGCGGTGGTCACTTTTCCTCGAGCGTTGTGAGTGTAAGGCCACATATCTCCTTGCAGTTGATCTGTCGTGGCTCACGTCATCCAAGCGACGGTTTCCGAACGCCTATTTCGGATTCGTGAGTTCAAACTTTCAAAACGTCTTTCAATCTTGATCGCTGATTTTGAATCAATCTCGATCGTTCAGATTCCCGAACACTCGTGCGGGAGTTTGAAAAGCGGTTCGTTGTCTTCGTAGGTTTCATTCTTCTTGTCTGGAATTTGAACCTTTGTTGTCTCTTTCGAGCCTTCTTGCTCTCAAGCTTCCGCCTCATTGAATCAGTAAGTTTACTGGTCTTTTTCTTTTTGTAGTTTACTGAAACAAGTAATGGCGGACGATAGGGCTTCTCTTGTACCCAGTGTTGGTAATAGCAGTGATGCTTTTGCTTCTCCTGCTCCCGAACAGTCGGATAGTGATAACAAGACCCTAACTGTCCTCAGGCGGGAGTTCGCTGAAGTTTCTCAAAAAGGTTTTGAAAGAAAAACCGAAACTTCTCCTGTCCTTCTCGAGTCTGGATCTTCCAAGATTGTCGAGTCTTCTAGGCAGCCTCAAACTTCCGGGTCCAATGGTGGACCTGGCTCTGTTCCCTCCATTTACGATGAGGAAACCCTTCTTTCAGCTGTCCAAGATTTTGATTTTCCTTCCTCATATTAGGTTAGGGCTCCCCACCCTGATGAGAGGGTTGATTCATCCCTTTCGGGTGAATTTTCTCTGTATATATAGATGCCTTTGGAAGCGGGGTTCGCTTTCCCTTTTTTAATCCTTTGTTCTCCACAATTCTGAATCATTGGAACATTTGTCCCGGAATGCTCCTCCCCAATAGCTGGCGTCTTATCGTCGGCTTCTTGGGTTTGTGTTTTGAACTTGGCATTACGCCATCTCTTTCTCTCTTTGTACATTTTCATGTTCTTTCTATCTCCCATCCTCCCGGATGGGTTTTTCTGTCCAAACGCAATAAGGCTGAACTTGATTGGAGGGGCAGCATCCTTGTCAAAGGAACTTGCCCTTCTAACCACAAAAGATGGCGCGAACGATACTTTTTCTGTCGAGCGCCTCCATCAGATCTTAACTTCCCAACCACCTGGAGGAGGTGTACTTCTTCTTCCGAGAATAACCGAGGCCTTCCCTTATCCAGAGAAGACGAGGCGGCCATCAGGAAGATCAAATCCATTCCGTGGTATCAAGAGATACATGGACTTGAAGTGGAGTATAACTCCATCCTTCAGTACTGGGGCTTGGCTCATTGTGAGCTTCTAACCACCATCCTTTAATTTGACTGAAGTGATATGTTTTTAATTCTGACTCTTGTCCTTCTTCTTTGTAGTGCCTCCAAGAATGAACCCTGAAAGCCTGCGGGTGAAGGCCGCTAGGGCCGTTGTGACAGCCGAGCAACGATCGCCCAGAGCCTTGACCGTAGATCAAGAGGCTTCTATTCCCTCTCCCGACCCCTCTTATAGGGGTATCAGGAATATCAGGCCCGTGGCTGATGCTTCGGGTAAAGGGAAGAAACCGATGGTGGAGAGGTCTAATGTCTCTTCCTCCGCCCGAACCAAGAGGAGGCATGACACAATTGATGCTCCCTCCAATAAAAAATCCAAAGCTTCAACGGATGGTGAGGAGGTCTTCACCCCCCAGTGGACCACTGAAGGCGACCGACGGGGTGACTCGGGATCCCGAGAAAGGCTGCGAATGGAGCTCCCTCGGTCTTGCTCCTTCTGATCGCCAGGAATTTGAAGCCCTGGATGACACCTCCCTTGTTAGTCAATCTACAAGGTACCGGTCTTCTTGCTTAGTTATTTTTTCATAATTCCTGATGACTTCTTCTGATATTTTCCGCCTTCCCAAGAATGTTGTGTGGAGCTTTTATCAACACATGGAAGCATTGTGCCGGGTTGGTCGCACCAGCTCCTTGCTGCAAACCTGTGAAGAGAATTTGGCGAAAGCCAATTCTGAAATAGACCAGCTGACTGCAGCTGCCGTGGAGCTGCAGAAAAAGCATGAGGAAGAAGTGATCTCCCTTAAGGAGGCCCTCGAAGCGTCGAAGATTCGTGCCGCTGCTGCCGAGCGCGAGGCCAGGAAGCAAAAAGCAGCTGCCACGTTGTTTGGTGACAGGCTTGAATTCAAAAGTAGGGAGCTCGAAGAACATCTGAAGTTGGCGATCCCTAGCAAGCCCGAGCATATAAAGCCAGAGCTTCGGAAGGAGTGTGTTCGGAAATACCTGAACAGCGTACCTTTCTCCGAGCTGCTAGGTATCTACAACCTTCAAGCTTATCGCTTGGGGCAGAACGACGTTTGGGAGCGAATCCTCGGATCAATCCCTGCCTTCGACACTGCTCCTTTTCGTGAGGTGTGCCACAAAGAGGTCTTCGGGAAAGTTGGTATGGATCTCCCGGACTGGGCTCAGGAAGAAGATGATCCTTTTCCAGCTGACCCTCAATATGAGGCATACCTGGCTGACGAGCCGGCACTTCCGGAGGAGAAATCACAAGCCGAGTCTCAAGTTGCTGCTTTGTAGAGGACTCAGCCGATGCCATTCTTGAGGAAGGCTCTTCTCATGATCTGAGAAAAGTCCTCCCCACCCGGGGTCCCTCGGGCAACAATGAAGAAAAGGCTTAGGGAGTTATCTTTTTGTACGGATTTACCCTCTATTTAATGAATAGACATTTCTTTCTCATGTTGGCCTTTATATTTCCCCATCTCTGCCGAAATCTTGCCTTGAATATCAAAGTATTAATGATAAAACTCATCACTTAACTTTACATTCCTCGTCGAATAATAATCTTGTAGAAATATTGTGAAGATGCGTTTCGGGAAGATGCATTAATCTTCTCCACTACTTCATTTATTGCAAAGTCCGCATGTTTCCCTTCTGCGAAGTTCAAACGTTTTCTTGCCTTTGTATACCATTCATCTTGTTTCCAATGAATCGGAAATACATCCATTGTTTTAATGGCGGTGCGACGATTGGAGGTATCTCTGCATCAGTGCTCGCTTCCACATGTTTCCATGTGGCATCCCTCCGACCGTTGATCTTGCTTTCTGCCGGATTTCGAAGCCTCATTTCGATCTAGGTCGTCGGTTGTCCTTAGCCTTCAACTGTCGTCTTAATACCTGAGGCTATTTAAAGCCTTCGTGGGTACTCTCCATCTATCCTGTCTTCTGCAAGTTAGATTTGCTAAAGTGTTAAAGCGACCTTTCATCCTTCGGCCTGCTTCCGTATTCCTCGTACTCCAACAATAGCTCTATCAACTTCTGAACAAGTGAGTTTCTTGATTACTCATCTCTTTCCCCACTTCCCCCACGAGTAAACTGCACAGGTAGTTATACTTGGGGTTTAGTTATTTGGGTTTGTTGGAAGTAATAAAAAACTAGGGTTTTCCCTCTTGTTGTTGTCGTTTATTTACTGTACTGATACGGCTTGTTTGTTTGCATAGTGGCTCCCAAGATCAACCCGAACTTTATCAAAGCAAAATCTTACAAGAAAATCGTTCCGTCGGTGGTGGTTGGGGCCAGTGTGGTGGTTTCAGCTAGTGAATCCTCCAAGCGTAAGGCGACTGCTGCCGGTGAATCTTCAAGTCAGATTCCCACAGTTTCTATTGATGTCGTCCCTGCGCCTCCTTTGCCCGAAGTGATCGCTCGTCTTTCCCGGGGAAGATCTTGATCACTCCGTTGCCGATGGTGCTGCCGACGCCCTATTTGGTGAGGCTGTTGGTGCACCCCCGAAAGAGACTCTTCGGGCATCCGAGGCAACTATGTTGGCGTCGATGAAGGTGTGGTCCCAGCGGGTGCTGCTCCTATTTCCAACTCCGGTGCTTGTTTGGCATCCTCCTCCTCTCCTTCCGAGTTGGAGGATTTTGCCACTAGGAAGCGCCGTCGGGTGACAAGTGATGCAGCTCATCCTTCTCTTGGTGTAGCTCATCCTTCTCATCCTTCGCCTGAATTAGTGTCAAACGAGTTTGACGGAGCGTTGGAATGGTGTCTTGCTGCTCGAATGACTTACGAGACGCGAGTTCTTTCCAAACTTCCAGATGAAGTCTTTACGAAGTCACTTTGGTGATATAAGTCTTTCTTCATTATCCTCTGATTTTGAAAAATTACTTTTCTGCTCCTCGTTAACTCGGAAGTTGTTTGCGGGAGTCTTGCTTTGGTAACTTCCACAACCAAGTGGAAGCGATTACTAGGCTCGGTAGATTGAGCAATGAAGTTTCTAGGCTTCGGGAAATCTCCGAAGCTAAAGATGTTGAGATTGCTCGCCTTTGGAATCTAGCTTGGGAGGTGGCGGGAGAAAAAAATTCGATGATTGGTCGTCTTCGGTCGGACTTGGATGATGCCGGGGAGAAGATCCGGCGATTGGAGCGAACAGTTGGAAAGTCGGGAGCCAAAGGATGCGAAACGTTACACTGAAAGGCAAGGCTGTCGTTCCTTTACCCGAATCCCTTCCAACTGGTGTTCGCGAGAGCTCGCGTCTTCAAGTATTTACACGGTAAGCCTTTTGTTGATATGCTGAATGCTTATAACTTGCGGGCGTACCGGGATGGTGAGAACGAAGTATGGGAATCAATATTAAGGAAGGATCCTCATTTTGATACGACTCCCTACGGTGCTTTGTTTGCCATCCTGAAGTATTTACTTGACACAGGTATTCCTCCTCCCGATTGGACCAAGGATAAGATTGATCCTCCACCTTCCGATCCGGATATTATGCATTATCTGGAAGATTCTCCTGTTTATTCTCCCTTGGAAGAAGTCAATTATGATGAGCTTGTCTCGAATGCGAGTTTGGTCGAGGACCATGCCTCTCCTGGACAAAGAGTATGAAATTGCGGAGGATTTTATGCATACCGAAATATTTTTGTAATCCTCATTTCTTCTCTTCTTTTCCTTGAATCCCCACCAATGGTTGACTCATATGTTTGTTCTAGCAAAGTCGCGTTGATCTTGTATAACTTCTCAACAGTCACCTATGATGACTTTCTTTTTTGACCGAAGATTGTATCCAGCTCTTGTAATTGTTTTGATCTTGGCCTCTTTGGATCTTTTGAAGAAATAAGAAATTAACTTTATCTTGAACTTTGCTAGCCACTTGAATCATTGTTGCATTAGGTCTTAGTTGTTTGAAACAATGCCTTTACTTGGACCGAGAACATGGAGGCTCCCGGTTTAACCGCCTTTACAAGGATTTCGGAGAAATACATAAGTCCGGGCCCGCTCCCGGGTTTTAAACCGTGCCTTTACAAGGATTTCCGGAGAAATACAATAAGTCGAGAAGGAACTCACTCGGGTTTTAAACCGATGCCTTTACTTAAGGATAATTCAAAAATTCAATAAGTCTTGAAGGAACTTACTCGGGTTTTAAACCGACGCCTTGCAAAAGGAACTCACTCGGATTTTCATCCGATGCCTCGACTTAAGAAAGTCCAAAAATTTCCATAAGTGTTGAAGGACCCACACGAATTTTCATCCGATGCCTTATAGTTGGATCTTGTTCTTGAATGTGGTGTATGATGCCCCCAATCAAAAGATAGTTTGTTGAAAGCCAAAAATTGCATTGATTGAGTTGAAAATGATTACATCGCGAACAAAATTGAAATCATCCTCAAGGATAAAACTTTTTGAGATGCCTAGCATTCCACGAACGATCCAACTCTTTACGGGTGTTGATGTTCTTCAGCTGTAAGCTCTGAACCGACCGGTTTCACAACCATATAAGGTCCTTCCCGGGAAGGGTCTAATTTTCTTTGGTGACGTGGGTCGGAAGCTAGGGTGTTTCTCAACACCAAATCTCCGGCTAAGTATCGACGATTCTTCACTCGAGTATTATAATGAGACGCTATCCTTCTTTGATAATGTTGAGTTCGTGCTATTGCTTTTGCCCGAACTTCGTCCAACAAATCAAGACTATCAAGCAGCCCTTGTTCATTTGCTTTTTCCTCGAACTCACGATCCCGTAATGTCCCCGCCATTATCTCCACTGGTGCCAATGCTTCGGATCCATATGCCAACCTGAATGGAGTTTCTCCTGTGGGTGTTCGAACCGTAGTTCTATAAGCCCACAGTACATTATGAAGTTCTTCGACCCAAGAAGCTTTGTCAGCTTCGAGTCTTCTCTTTATTCCTTCCAAGTAGCGTTCGGTTAGTAACCTCTACCTGTCCATTGCTTTGGGGGTATGCCACTGAGGACATACGATGCTCGATCATATATGTTCCACAAAATTGCTCAAATTGTGGACGGTCGACCTGAGTACCATGGTCGGTGACAATAATCTTTGGAATCCCAAAGCGATATATGATTGATTCAAGCACAAATTTCTCCACTTTTTTCTCGAGTAATTGCCGCCAATGCATGGCTTCTACCCATTTTGTGAAGTAATCAATTGCTACTATCGGATATTCCCGTCCTTTGATGCCTTGGTGAATTTGCCCATGATATCAATTCCCACATTGCAAAGGGAATGGGATTTAGAATTGAAGTCATAGTTTCCGCCGGGCGCTTCGATACTGTAGCATGAATTTGACGGTTACCACATCGACGAACGTATTCCATAGCAGCCTCTTGGACCTTAGGCCAATATAACCCAAGTCTCGAGAATTTTGTGAGCCGGGGCTCGTCCACCCATGTGAGCTCCACAAATTCCTTCATGAACCTCAGCCAAAGCTGATTTTGCTCCTTCGGGGCCTATACATCTCATAAGGGGTCCAACATAAGATCTTTTGTATAGTCTCCCATTCTGAATGACAAATCTAGCTGATCGAATCTTGATCAACCTTGCCTCTCTTGGATCCTCGGGTAATTTGTCATCCTTTAGATACTCGATTATTGGATCCATCCGAGCAACGTTACGCTTCAATATAAGAAATTTCTTTCTCGTGATAACTTGGAAAAGTTATCTCTTCAATGTAGACCAAAGGGTCTAGATTCTTTTCCTTGGCATTGGCTAGTCGGGATAGCTCATCTGCCCTTGAATTTTCATTCCTCGAAATCGAGATATCTTCAAATTTCGAAATTGGTTTTGAAATGCCTGCACTATCTCTTGATATTTACGCAAGCGTGGTTCTTTAATACCATACTCCCCCTGGACTTGGTTGACTATAAGTTGAGAGTCACTATAAATAGTAACATCTGCAATAGATAATGCTTTTGACAACCGAAGTTACTGCTATCGAGCCTCATAATGCTTCCGCCGTTTATTACTTGCGTCAAATGCGAATCTCAAAGCATATCGAATAATAAATCTGCTTGGACTTTTTAATAGAATTCCAGCTCTGCTCCATCTTTATTACTCGAACCATCCACATATACCTCCCAAGTGGTTGGTATAATGGGATCCTCAATGGTGGGTTCCACTTGGTGCGGTAGTTTCTACTACAAAGTCGGCTAATGCCCGAGCCTTGATTGCGGTTCTGGGCTTAAAACTCACTTGGAACTTGCTTGAGTTCAACCGACCAAGACACCATCCTTCCCGGACAAATCGGGTTTGTTAAGAACTTTACTAAGAGGAAAAGTTGTAAATACCTCAATTGGATGAGCCCGAAAATATGGCCTTAGCTTCTGGCGGCCATCATGAGAGCAGAGCACGCTTCTCAATCTGTGAATATCTTGTCTCCGCATCTAGCAACACGTGGCTTACATAGTAAATCGGCCACTGTTTTTTATCTTTTTCACGAACAAGTACTTTGCACCGACCGCCGAAAGGGACGTCGCTAGATATAGCTGTAATATTTCCCCCTTCTGCAGTGCGGACAGGGATCGGTGGTTGTCCAAGTGCTTCTTTTAATTCCTCGAAAGCTTTACGGCACTCTTCGATCCACATTGCTTCCTTACTGCCCTTCAGGTCTTTAAGTGCCTTGAAGAAACGCAAACTTTTTCTCCAGACTTGGAGATGAATCGATTTAAAGCAGCAACTCTCCTTGTTAAACACTGTACATCCCGAACAGTTTTGGGAGCCTCCATATCAATCGAGCTTGTATTTTGGCAGGATTAGCCTCAATTCCCCTCTGTGATACCATGAAGCCCAAAAATTTGCCCGAGGAGACTCCAAAGGCACATTTTTCTGGGTTTAGCTTCATTTGATGTTTCCAACGATCGAGAATACCTCGGTCAAATCTGTAATATGATTTGCTTTTGTAAAGCTTTTCACTAGCATGTCGTCAACATAAGCTTCAACATTCTTTCCTATCAGTTCTTTGAAAATCTTGTTGATGGCCCTCTGATATGTTGCTCCTGCATTCTTCAGGCCAAAAGGCATGACCTTGTAATAATATCTCTCACGATCAGTCATGAATGCCGTATACTTCTCATCCTCCTTATTCATAAGGATCTGATTATACCACTGAGTAGGCATCCATGAAACTTAAAGTTTCATATCCTGCAGTCGCATCTATCAAGAGGTCAATCCGAGGCAACGGGTAGCAATCTTTTGGGCAAGCTTTGTTAAGATCTGTGTAGTCTGTACACATCCTCCACTTCCCATTCGCCTTTTTTACCATTACCACGTTGGCCAACCAAGTTGGGCACTCAATTGGTTCTATGAAACCAGAATTCTTAAGTTTTTCAACTTCGCTTGAACGGCTTCATACTTTTCAATGGAGAAATTTCTTCTTTTCTATATCACTTGGTTTCGCCTTAGGGTCTATCCAGGAGTTTGTGCTCTGCAATGGCCCGATCGATTCCGGGCATGTCCTCAATGAGACCATGCAAATACATCTTTATTCTGTTGAAGAAAAAACTTCAACTCATCTTTAAATTCTTCCAAATTGTTCGGACCCGATATAAGTAATCTTTTTCTCATCCTCGGTACACAGCTGGATTTGTTCCACTTCTCCACTGGTTTGGGTCTTTGCATCTCTGTCTCTTCCCGATCATCTCGAACTTCTATGGGGAGGGCGAGTTACCTTCCTCGGGCCCTCCTTGTCTTTTAAATAGGCAACATAACACTGCCGAGAGATCTTACGGTCGAGAGGAGACTTGACCAATTCCCATATCGATCGGGAATTTTATCTTCAGGTGCTTTGTCGAAACAATAGCACCTATCTTGGATAAAGATGGTCGCCCGAGGATCATATTATAAGTTGGTAGTTCCCGAACCACCAAAAAATTGATTCAGACAGTTGTTTCCTTAGGAAAACTTCCAATGGATAAATCCAACTGGACCGATCCTTCCACCACTGCAGATGACCCTGCAAAACCATATAGATGTGTGGATGAAGGTTTCATCAAGTCCTGATCCACCTTCAATTTTTGATACACTTCGTAGGAAATTAGGTCAGCTGCAGACCCTGTATCAATCAAAACTCTATGCACTTCCCGTTGTGCAATCTCTACCTTGATGACTATAGCATCATCATGACTATAGGATCTTTCGTCTTCCTCGCTAAAGGTGATAGAATCTTCACCATTCAGCTTCTTCCGCTTCTGCGTCTCTCTGGTTCCAACAAATTTGGATTTTGTTTTCAGACTCCGGAGTGATTCGGGGTCTGGTCCCCCGAAGATGGTAAGGATTGGTGACCGAGTAGCTTCAATCACCTCCTCGCCTTTCTTAGACTTCGGGGCCTCCCTTGATCGTTCCGCACTAACCGAATGATCCCTTTTAGGAGTAACTGGATTTCTTATGATATTGCTAATTATGTTAATAAAATGTAAATCTAGACAACAAAAGCAAACATTAGGAATACACGTTGACTGTACATTCCAATACAAAATTTGTGACTTCGAAAGTACTTGCTGTGAAAAAGATATGAGATATAATTTCATTGACCTTGAAAATATGAAAAACAACAGAAGGAAAAATTCAAAGTTTTGGGTAAGTCGTTTAAACATCAGTTTTAACATGTAGAAAAATTAGAACATTCATCAGATTAAAGGAAAACAAAACTTTAATATATAGGTGGAAAACAAACAACTTGATGCTTTGTGGTTAGAAAAATTATAACTGAAATTCCTTTAGTATACTTTTTATTTTATTTTATTTTAATTTCCTTTTGGATAAACAAGGACTCATTTAAGTTAGAAGCACATGAATTACACAGTGTATCAAGATGAAGCAAGTTGACTAACCTAGGAGAAGAGTTCGGCTGTGCTATCATACACAGTGCAGACAACGCCTTTTGAGTGCTAGAATTGTCACATCCCCCCAGCCGGTACCCTAACTGGCATACCCGGGAGTGTGATCCACAGCCCCAAAGATCAAGTATCGAGGAAATCATCCTCCCTCATATACAATAACATAATCATAAACAGGAAATAATCAAGGTTTATATTATAAACAAAAGATCCAAATCAGGAAATGAATAATCAATATAATCAGAGTGCGGAAATGATACCAGATGTAATCACATCAAAAGAAGTAGAGTGAGGCGGAAACTCACTCCACAGATACAACGGAAATGTAGTACGTAAGTCTAAAAAGAATTACAATGATTCTAAAGAAAAGTAAGGAAAGAAAATCAAACAAAACTACGACTTTTCTATCCTATAGATGACATCTTCGAAGTAGTGGACTTCATCAATCCAATAGAGATGTTCCATCTCTACATTACGTCTAATCGTAGTACGCAATGTGATCGCTCGAGGGATCATCAGTGTAATCTTCACTGTTGCCAATAGCTTGCGTGTAGTTCACTTCATCGGTTTGCGCTTCATCGTACTGTCTTTCATAGTAGTCAGTACCTGTAGAATAATCTAACAAAAAGATTGTACAAAAAGGAGTGAGTTCGATTGATCTCAGTAAGGCAAGTTAACTCATAACAACATAAATAACATGCGGCAAATCATAACAAGATGCAATGCAGTATGAAACAGATAATGTATGTATGCATCTAAACTTTATGTATGCTGGTCTCTATTGGCAGACATGCTTTAAGTCATAACACCGTACTTCTTTGGGTAGGTCTCATCTCACAACGCCGGTTGGTAATGGGTCCGACAACCCTCGGGACATTCCATGGCTGGGGGTTAAGTCACCGCTCTCTCACATCACCATGAGCCCAAGTCTATCCATATGCAACCCTCCAATAAATGGCCCCCACAATGTGATTCCCGTCCTCTCACGGGTTGGTTACCGGTCTTGAGCGCCCGTGAATCCCCATTACTGCGATGGGTCGTTCGGTCTCAATTCTCTTCCGAATCGGGTCTAATATGTTGGGGACATTCTAGCCAAACATTGCTAGACAGTCCTAGGTATGACACCAAATGATTCGGGAAAGCGTCAATAGGCAACCCCGGAAACATCCCATACTATTTCCGGTAATGTCCAAGGACAGAAGTGTCAAAAGGACACCCCTCAATCCCAAACCATACCTAATCAAACACATTCTCAGATCAGTCATGTCATACAAAATCAACAATTCATCATATAAACGAGAATATAAAGTCATGATCTAATCATTAAACAATATAGTAATAAGCAATTCATATAAGCTTGAATAATGAAAAAGAAAACATAAGTGAAGTGCTACTGTACTTACAGTAGTATATCAGAAGTATAAAATACAAGAATAGTAAATAAACTCAAAGTTTCTTACAGTAGAAACCATAGAGTATACGACCTATGTTATTATGAAATAACTGTCCTTACCTTGATTATCGCCAAAGATAATCCAAAGATCAAAGAGAGCAACTCCAAACTTAGCAAATAAACCCCTAACAATCATAAATACAACATTAGGAAAGATACCTAAAGGATCAGAGAGCAAACGAATCAAACTAAGCGAAAAACGAAGCTACTGCCTTCATTGGTCTAGTGCTTGGTTTCTGACCCAGTCGACCAAGCAGTCGACCAACCGAGTCAGTACGGAATTGCAGAAACTAGATTGGTCATAACTTCTTCGTTTGAGTCGGATTGATCCAAAATTTGAAGGGGAACTTCCTAGAATGTATTAGAACTTTATGGGAAGGTAAAATCATCAAGTCAAGGTCAAGAGATGGGTTCTTGATTTGAACCAAGAAACTAGGGTTTCAATCTTATGGCTCTCATGAAAAGGCTAGGGTTACAAGAGGAAAGGGAATGATTGTTAACAAGAAAATAACAAGAAAATCAACGGAAAAGTTTAGATTAACATAAATATAACTCATGTGGTTACCCTCACATGGGAGGTTACCAAAGGTTTCCAAAAAATCAAACAAGGGTCAGGGTTTCAAGAAAAGTTTCGGGTTAGGGTTAAGATCACAATGATGATCATAGATCTCAAGGAATAGAATGAGATCATGGAATAGATGGTTGCAAGAATGTAGCATCTTCTTCGTTGTCTCAATCAAGAACAAGATCGAAGAAAGAATAATTTTGTCACGCCCTCCCAGCCGGTACCCTATCTAGCATACCCGAGAGTGTGATCCACAGCCCGAAGATCAGGTATCGAGTGATCAACCTCCCACATAAACAATAACATAATCATGAACAATCATAACATGAGTGCGGAAGATAAATCATAGATCCAATAAAGAAAGAATGAATCATAACTGAATCAGAATAATAGATATAATCAGAGTATCAAACAGATAAGTAAAGTGAAGCAAAAATCCCACTTTACATCCAGCGGAAAAGTAGCTCTAAAGAATAAACTAGACAAAACCTAATCCCAGTAGCAAGTACATTGGGTAACTAAATTGTTCTCCACTTTATAGACAACATCCTTGTAAGTGTAAATCTCATAAATAGCACAAGGACGCTTCCACTCAATGGTCGGACTAAGCATCGTACGGAGCATAACCACTCGCGGGATCTTGAGTAATTGTGGTAACCGCAATCACCTTCCTGGAGATATGCCTCTTCGCCTTGCGCTTCTTCATAGGGACCGTCATAGTACACTCGGTACTGCGGGATAGTCTAACAACATTGTACAATAAAGGAATGAGTTTCAAAGAAACTCGGTAAAGCGATTAAAATCCATAATAACATAAATGGCGAGAATTCCGAACACTCATAAATGCAATATGATATGAGACAAACAATGAATGAATGAATCTAACTCTATGTATGCTTTGGTCTCTATTGGTGGACATGCTTTAAGTCATAGCACCGTACTTCTTTAGGAAAGTCCACTCACATCCTCAACCATTTAAGATATCTTGGATTCTCTCACGGATCATTTCACCGGTCTTGAGCAGCCGATTGGTAATGGGTCCTTCATCCCTCGGGACAAACCTTGGCGGGGGGTTAAGTCAACACACTCTCTCACAACCATTTGGTATAAATCTTGGCGCATGTCGGGGTAAAACCTAGCCAAATGCAAGTCTTCTACTTGGTTACATCAAGTCGAGATCCGAGATACTTCCATTCCTCGTCCACTGACGATCCTTTCCGGTATCCTTCACACTAGAGTCGGCGTATCCTATGGCACCAACCAACTCGGACTACGGACTCATCAACCCTATTGATCATCCACATATGGTAAACGGGAAGCTCTCACGTCCTCTCACGGGTTGGTTACCGGTCTTAAGCGCCCGTGAGCCCAAGTCTAACCATATGCAACCCTACCAATAAATGGCCCCCACAATGTGATTCCTGTCCTCTCACGGGTTGGTTACCGGTCTTGAGCGCCCATGAATCCCCATTGCTACCACGGGTCGTTCGGTCTCAATACCCCTCCGATTAGGGTCGACATAACAGGACATCCTAGCCAAACACTACTAGACAATCCTAGATATGTCATCCAACGGTTTAGGAAGGTGTCCGGAGGGCATCTCCGGAAACATCCCATAATATTCCCGTAGTAGTCCAAGGACAGAAGTGTCAAAAGGACACCTCTCCTTTCCAAACCATACTTAAGCATACACATGCATCAATTCATATCATCACATATATGGTAACTTCATATATGGAAAGAAATCAGTAATTACAATCACTTGTATAACATTGGTAAGTAAATCATACATGAATCAATTTAATATGAATAAGTAATGCTACTGTAATCAAAGTTATGCAACAGTAGTATATCATTGTAAGAATCTAATTTAGGAATCATATTAATGATATTCAAATATAGAAACTAGATTCATGCTATCTATGTAATTAAGGAAATAACCATCCTTACCTTTTATAACTACAAAGGAATCCTAAGAAATCAAGTAAGATCTTGGCAAACTTGAGAAGAAGGTCCTAAACAAGTATATACAACATATTAGGAAAGATCCCTAACAGAAAAGATATCAAAACATCCGAAACAGACCAAATCTGGAGTTGCTGTACTCATTGGTCGAGTGGATTGGTCGAGTGGTCCAGTCGACCAATCGATCGACCAATGCGACGATAACCTATAAAATCGAGTTTTAAGATATGAAATCCGAATTTGGTGGTTCAAAAGGGTACTAATCAAGGGGTAGACTACATCAGTAGTATTCTAACAAATAGGGGACCTCAAAACACCAATCAAATCAAGATATCAAGATCCAAATTAGGAAACAAAAAGTTACCATAATTAACTCAAACATGGATCTTGATGAATTTGAAATAGAAAACAAAGACAAGAGCAATAGGAGGATGGATCATTGCTTTCGGTAATGAAAACATGAAAACATACATAGGTCTTCATGGAATAAGGCTTAGAAGCATAAATCTAAATAAGGAAATAAAACCTACCATATATGTAACTATCATGCATCATGAAGAACACATAGTATGGTAGAAGAGAACATCTAGAAATCTATAGATTATGGATCATGGAAAGAAAACACAGTAATTACTACTAACATGATCAACAAAAGAAGATCCAAAGAGATCAGAATTCAGATTAGAAGTTTAACGAGAGATTAAATCATGGTTTGATCATGAATCCTTCAAAAGCTTGCAATGATCATGGTTAAGATCATTGTTCTAGCCTTAAATCCTTAGGATGATCATGAGAACATGTTCGAGAGATGTTTGCAACGAGAGAATGCAGCATCTCTTCTACTGTCTCAACTCAAAAAGGAAAGAAAAACAAAGATGGAGGAGAAGAAGAGAGAGTAGACATACCTTTTGATGCAAAAAGAAGAGTTTCGACGAAGATCCGTCAAGAAAACACCAAGGATGCAAGAGAGATGACTTGCGAGAGGTCTTTGGTTCGTTCGAGAGGGTTTGGAGGCAGCAAATACGAAGTGGACTCGAGATTGGACTTAAATAGAGCAAGAACAACCTAATTGCCAAAGACGGCACTCATTGGTCGAGTGGATTGGTCGGCTGGCCCGATCGACCAATCGATCGACCAATGCTTGGCAGCAAGGCCAAAACGAGGGAATTGAAGGTCGAGATCAAATCCAATCCTAAAGGGGTTTTGCACACAAGTCAAGTGACTTACCTAATAGGTAGAAATGCCTTCAAACCAAGATAGAGAGCACTCCAAGTCCATCAACTAATTAGATCTTCATCGGGATTCGGTTTCCATAAATAGAACCTCATCATCAACTTTCATGGATTCAAAGCCGGACACCAAGTCCTCTCTTTGGGATGGCCCAAAGCTGACTTCTTACTTTACTTCGGGTCATCGGACCTACAAATAACAAGGTTTCCGGGTCAAGGTTAGGGCTGGGTTTTACATTCTCCCCCCCTTAAAGAAATTTCGTCCCCGAAATTGAAAGCGTACTGTGCTTCCAAAGAGGTAAGGAAACTTCTCCTTCATATCTTCTTCCTTCTCCCAAGAAGCTTCTTCGGGGGTATGGTTCTTCCACCGAATCTTCACCAAAGGAATGGCGCGATTCCATGCTGCTTGTCCTTCCTATCCAAGATTTCGGCCGGTTCTTCATCATAGGTCAAATCAGCACTAAGTCCTTCGGTGCTTGCTGCAAAATGTGTTCCGGATTCTCTATGTATTTTGGAGCATCGAAATATGAAACACATTGTGCACACCAGCAAGAGGCGGAGGTAATGCTAATCGATACGCAACGGGTCCAACCTTTTCCAAAATCTCGAAAGGTCCAATGTAACGAGGGCTAAGCTTTCCCTTAACATTGAATCTCATCACACCCTTCATTGGTGAGACCTTGGAGAAGACTTTCTCTCCAACTTGAAATTCCAAATCGGTCCTTCTCTTATCGGCATAAGATTTACTGTCTCGGTAGGCGGACTTAATCCTTTCTCTTATCATATCTACCATAGCACTTGTAGCTTCAATCATCTCGGGACCTAAGACTTTTCTTTCACTGTCTCGAGTCCAGTACAAAGGTGTCCTACAAGTACTACCATACAAAGCCTTGAATGGAGCCATGCCTATTGTGGCTTGATAAGCTGTTGTTATAGGCAAACTCAACCAAAGCTAGGTGTTCATCCCAATTACCACCCATATCCACCACACAAGATCTGAGCATGTCTTCCAATGTCTGAATTGTCCGCTCGGATTGTCCATCGGTTTGTGGATGATGAGCTGTACTCAAGTTCAATTGGGTTCCCAAGGCCTTCTGCAAACTATTCCAAAACCTTGAGGTGAACCTAGGATCACGATCCGAAACAATACTCAATGGCACACCATGCGGGCGAACCACATTATCCACATAAAGCCTGGCTAGCTTATCCAGGTATGAGTGATCTTCATAGGAATGAAATGGGCTGATTTGGTCAACCTATCAACAATCACCCACACGGTGTCATTGCCTTTACTTGTCCGAGGCAAGCTAGTCACAAAGTCCATGGAGATATCTTCCCACTTCCAACTAGGAATAGGAAGAGGCTGAAGTAATCCAGGATGGAGGTTGTCGAGCGGCTTTCACACGTTGGCAAGTCTCACACTTGGCAACAAAATCATCAACATCCGCCTTTAGACCAATCCACCAAAAATGTTCCTTCAAGTCCTTGTACATCTTGGTGCTTCCGGGTGTCTGATAAAGAAAGTGCCCAGTGGTGTGCTTCCTTCAATATTTCTTTCTTAACTTCTTCGTTTGCGGGCACACACGGTCTTCCTCTAAACAACAAAGCACCATCCATGGATATACCAAAGTCGGGGTCCGACTCGGGATTCGAAGAAATCTTCTCAACTTTGATCAAAAACTCTTGATCGAAACTCTGTGAGCAACAATCTTATCTCTAAGACCAGATCTTGCCGTCATGGCGAAAGAATAAAATCAGAATTCTCGGGAACGATTTCCAAATCAAAACTCTCAATAGAAGACCACAATGGTAAACTCAAAGCATTCAAATCCAAAGTCTTCTTCCGGTTCTTCCTACTAAGAGCATCGGCAACAACATTTGCTTTCCCGGGATGATCTTGAATATCACAATCATAATCGGAGACTAGTTCCAACCATCTCCTTTGTCTCATGTTCAACTCCTTTTGGGTAAAGAAGTATTTCAAACTCTTATGATCCGTGAAAATGGCAATCTTCTCACCGTAGAGATAATGTCTCCAAATCTTCAAAGCAAAGACAACGGCGGCAAGTTCTAGATCGTGAGTGGGGTAATTCCGCTCATAATCCTTCAATTGCCGAGAAGCATAGGCTACGACCTTGCCATGTTGCATCGAGTACACAACCCAAACCAATCTTTGGCGCATCGGTATAAAGCTTGTCATACCACCGGAACTATCGGGTATAGTCAAAACCGGGGCACTTGTCAATCTATCTTTCAACTCTTGGAAATTCTTCTCACGGGCGTCGGACCAAACAAACTTCTCTTCTTTCTGGTCAACTTAGTCATAGGAGCAGCCAACCGAGAAAAGTTCTCAATAAACCTTCGGTAGTAACCCGCCAATCCAAGAAAACTTCTTATTTCCGTTCTGCGACTTCGGTCTCTCCCAATCAGCCACGACTTGGACTTTTTCGGGATCGACACGAATACCTTCGGCTGAAACTACATGACCAAGGAATACCACTCTCTTAAGCCGAAATCACACTTGCTAAACTTAGCGAACAACTTCTTTTCCGCAACCTTTGCAAAGTGAAACTTAGATGACTCGCATGCTCTTCTTCGCTCTTCGAATAGATCAAGATGTCATCAATGAAAACAATCACAAACTTATCAAGCACATCATGAAATACTCGGTTCATGAGGTCCATGAACACCGCGGGAGCATTGGTCAATCCGAAGGGCATGACTCTAAACTCGTAGTGACCATACCGCGTTCGGAAAGCTGTCTTGAAGATATCACTAGACTTCACTTTCAATTGGTGATATCCGGACCTTAAGTCAATCTTCGAGAACACAACTGCACCCTTCAAGCGATCGAAGAGATCATCGATTACGGGCAGCGGATATCTATTCTTGATAGTCAACTTATTCAACTCACGGTAGTCGATGCACAAGCGCATACTACCGTCTTTCTTCTTGACGAACAAGACCGGAGCTCCCCAAGGTGACACACTAGGCTGTCTGAAACCTCTATCAATGAGCTCATTCAACTGATTTTGCAACTCTTTCAACTCGGTAGGAGCCATCCTATACGGAGCTTTAGATACCGGAGCAGCACCGGGGACGAGATCAATAGAGAATTCGACATCTCTGTCCGGAGGCACTCTCGATAGATCATCGGGGAAGACATCAACAAAGTCGCAGACAACTCGACTTCATCGACTCTTTTCTCCACTATACCCTTGCCTTCGGATGAAGCATCATCCACTAGGGCATAGACTTGCATCGGTCACGAGACAGCACCTTCTTACAAACCCTTCTCTTTTCACCACAGAAATTCAAAGACCGGACTTCCACAAATATGGGCCTGAATCTTCTTTGAGGAACAAAGGAACACGGCTTTGTGGGCTGTCAACCAATCGATTCCCAAAATAACATCGAAGTCCTTCATGTCAAGAATCACAAAATTGGCTTCCAAGTTCTTCTCACCAATCAACACGGGACATTTAGATAACCCCTTATCTAGTTTCACAAGGACCGGTGGGTGTACTAATCAATAAACAACTAGACAACTTCTCGGGGATTAGGTTAGTCTTCTTGATGAATGCGAGATGACATGAGCGAATGAGATGCACCCGTATCAAATAAGACAAATGCGAGAAATAGAAGCGACTAACAATGTACACTGTAATCACATCATGGCTTGGATCCTGCTCGATCTTTGGAAATGCTTGAAAACTCTACCGGAGGGAGGAGGCGGGAGCACTCTTCACCACCTTGGGGCGGGCTGCTTTGGGCGGGCCGCCGGGACAGGCACGAGCAAAATGACCAGCTTGCTTGCGGTAGAAGCAAACGGGATTCTTTGGATCCAACGGGGGTGGCTGCAACGAGAGGGCTTCGAACAAAAGGCCTTGCACTTGCACTTGCACTTGCACTTGCTGGTGGTCGGTTTCCGCCATCTTGTCTAAAGCGGCCGGGCTGCTGAAAACCCGTGTTACGACCTACACTCTTAGCACGAAAGGTAGGAGTGGGGTAGGGTGTAGGTCTCACAAAACGGCGGTCATTGCGATCCACCAAACCAGAATTCCTTGACTGCCAAGGCTTTTGCACACGAGCACTTTCCTTCTCTGTTTCTTCCAACTTCTTCGAGTTACTGCACCACTTGAGCATAGCTCACTATAGGCTGGGCTGTGAGGTAAGCTTTAATGGCGGGCGCGGTCCTTTGAAGAACTTCTTTGCTTTGGCGAGGTCTTCCTTCAAAGAATGCGGAGCAAAGAAATGAAGCTCCTCGAACTTCTGTTGGTACTCCAACACGAGACGAGTTCCTTGAGTCGAGAATCATAAACTCGGCTTCCTTCGCATCCTTCACCGCCTCGGGAAAGTAGTTCATACAAAAAGCCTCTTTGAATAACTCCCAAGTTACAACTCCTGCATGCAAACCTTCCAAAAACGGGACAGTGGAGATCCACCATGCATCGGCTTCTTGTTGCAACCACGCTCGGCAAACAAAATCTTACGAGCTTCCGAGCATTGCGGATGTCGGAAAGCCTTCTCCAACTCACGAAGCCACTTGTTAGGAAACAAGGGGTCCTTGGTAACTCCGGTAAAAGTGGGTACTTGCATCTTGAGAAAACTCTCCATCGGGCGAGTATGAGGAGTTCAGCTAAACCTCCCGCATTCGGGGGCTGCGGCATGAGGATTCACATTAGCACCAGCCGGGTCTCATTATGCGAGTCATGAAACCCACCAACATCTGGTTGAGCCCAGAGCTGCTTCTTTCTTGCATCATATTGCCCATAATATTGGCAATATCTCTGAAACTTCCAACATTCGGGGCACCGGGGATCTCATGAGTACCACTGATCAACATTTGGTATCTCACCACCTCCATGAGGTACTTCACCACCTCCACTGAGGTATTTCACCACCTCCATGACCCTTTGGATTCACCACGCCCACTTCTCGGAGTAACCATTACAAAAACCGAGAACATCAAAATACCGAATTTGAAGATTCAACATAAACCACAAGTCCAAATGATTTGAAAACTTAAATCATGCTCAAATATATCCATATAGTCATCAAACAATATTCCATAAGGCAAAAATCACATTTTCCAAAAATTCAACAGCAAAAGAGGTCAACTGTGACCATTGGTCGAGTGATTGGTCGAGTGACCCGATCGACCAATGAGTCGACCAATGAAGACGAGAATCGAAAATTCGCATTATAAGCCTCATTTTCACATTCCAACCTCATTCTAACTTCTTCCAAAGGTGAGAGAGCTCTAGGGAAAATCTCCAAAAGTTCCCACAAGTGTTCTTGAGGTGATTTAGTGCTTCAACAACAACACCACAACACACCATCTTCACAAACAAGGTAAATCTCTCATTCTTTCTTCCATTTTCATCTTCTCATGCTTGCATTTCAATAAAACCATGCTTTACTTGTATCCAATGCTAGAAATCATGCTTAGGAATGCTTAGAAACATATTCCCTAGGTTTTAAACACAATGCCATGCATAGACAACAAGTTTTAACACATTGGTGCTCATCTCGCAAAGTTTTATCTGAAAAATCGATATCTTTAGAAAAATTTCGTTTTCTCTCAAACCGCTTGAAATTTTGACTGAGATCAAATGCTACATGCTCAAGATGACATTGTAGATAGGTCCATACAATTTGATTTAACCAATTTCAACTTTTCAAAAATCCAATTTTGACCTAAATTGCAAAATCCCCAAATTTCCTTCTTGCTGAATTTTTCGCTTTAATCCAAGTTTTCGATCGATTTTCATCAAAACAACTTCATAGACATGAAATTCCAAGTATTGCGCACATGCTAGTATGTTCAAATCAAATTTCCCCCAAATTTGAAATTTTCCGAAAAATTACGAAAATACCCTTTTGGCTCAAATCTTAAAATAGCACTAATTGGAATTGTCTCTTGTCTCTTTCCACGGATACACCATGCGAGAGGGGAGGGCGAGGAGGGAGGTAGAGGTCGTGGTCGCATCGTAGGTGCTCTTAGGGGCGGAGGTCGGGTTCCTTTCGAGCCTAGAGAGGAGGTTAGGAGGCCGGACATGTTTGACACACCTCGGGCCGAGTTCTGTACTGGGGCCTACTTCGGCTATTGTAACATCGAGATGGGACGTCTACTTCACTTACGCCAGCTCGAGCCTTTAGGATTCGGCGGAGGTTCGACACATTACGGTGGACTCATCTCTTCACCGAGGATTTGCCGGTATGCCGGAGCTAGTGAGGTTGTTCTTCGGCAACCTTACTTACCCGAGAGGAGGCTCGAGGCCGGGGACATCCACTCGGACTTGTCCTCGGGAGCGGGGTCTTCCCGGACTCGGATTCGCTTCTCTACCGGACAACGGCTGAGATCTTGCGGGTTCCTTACTATCCACGGCGGTGTGTGTGGATACCTGCGGAGGCAGGATCTGGACAGCCATCGATGCCGTACGAGCTTCGCGAGATATGCTCTACGCTATGGGATAGCCGTCGATGCTTCACACCGTGGACTAGCGGACGGATGACGGGTTCTGCACGTATTATCGGTCGCATAGTCGGCCGAAACATCATGCCGAAGCCGGACATCACCATCGGGTCACGGTGATGGAGGCCTTGGTCATCTACCGCATCTACATGGGCTTCGAGATCGATCTCTCCTACATCATTCAGCGGGTCATCTTTGGACTTGGTTCTGCGGCCTAGCATGCGGAACCTTTGCTATGGGAGGCTTCGACTTTGATCTTCGGGCATTTCGGGGTGAGTTTCGAGGATACACCGATGGACACTAGATCACGGGGATACCCCATTGGGACTCGGACCATTCGTCGGATGAGACTACATCGATCGAGAGAGATCTCCTGGTCCGGAGGGTGAGGATGATGATGAATCGGAGGATGAGGATCGGGGATCGGAGGATGGAGGAGAGGATATCGGTCTGATAGTGATGATCGGGCCGGAGATGATGCGAGATATGCGCGAGGCTGAGCACATGCATCACGAGTTTCCTTCATCGCACTTCGAGGTAGGTGGCCCTTCACATGCGATTCCGGAGACTTCAGATCTTGGTGCACAGGATGAGATCGATGACTTCCATGCTAGAGAGGATGGAGGTCGGACGGGAGCAGATGTGCGAGAGGATGGAGTCACGACGGGATAGGATAGAGCATCGGGTGACTCGGCTAGCGAGAGGAGTTCGGAGCATACGAGAGATCGGAGTAGATCACCTAGATAGGCTGTACCTTAGGATTTCCATTTATGCATTTCAGATGTAATCCTTGTAAAAACTTTTGAAATTAATGAAGTTCATTTTGTTTCTCTTTAATTATTGTATGTTATGCAACTTTCTTTTCCTTGCATTAGTGACATTTGTTCAAGTATAATTATGGTATGTTATTCGAGAAATGTTACATTATGCCTCAAAGGTCAAGTTTCTAATTCGGTGTTCTATTATTCACTTCTAAGAGTAGAGGAGTCATTTCGGATCAATGACTCGGGAATGTTCGATTGTTGTCTTTTGTGGTTAGGATCTCCTCGAACCTTGGGCTCACGATACCAATCATCACGCCCTCCCGGCCGGTACCCTATCGGCATGCCCGAGTGTGATCCACGGCCCGAAGATCAGGTATCGAGTGATCAACCTCCCACATAAACAATAACATAATCATGAACAATCATAACATGAGTGCGGAAGATAAATCATAGATCCAATAAAGAAAGAATGAATCATAAATGAATCGAATAATAGATATAATCGAGTATCAAACGGATAAGTAAAGTGAAGCAAAAATCCCACTTTACATCCAGCGGAAAAGTAGCTCTAAAAGAATAAACTAGACAAAACCTAATCCCAGTAACAAGTACATTGGGTAACTAAATTGTTCTCCACTTTATAGACAACATCCTTGTAAGTGTAAATCTCATAAATAGCACAAGGACGCTTCCACTCAATGGTCGGACTAAGCATCGTACGGAGCATAACCACTCGCGGGATCTTGAGTAATTGTGGTAACCGCAATCACCTTCCTGGAGATATGCCTCTTCGCCTTGCGCTTCTTCATAGGGACCGTCATAGTACTCGGTACCTGCGGGATAGTCTAACAACATTGTACAATAAAGGAATGAGTTTCAAAGAAACTCGGTAAAGCGATTAAAATCCATAATAACATAAATGGCGAATTCCGAACAATCATAAATGCAATATGATATGAGACAAACAATGAATGAATGAATCTAACTCTATGTATGCTTTGGTCTCTGTTGGCGGACATGCTTTAAGTCATAGCACCGTACTTCTTTAGGAAAGTCCACTCACATCCTCAACCATTTAAGATATCTTGGATTCTCTCACGGATCATTTCACCGGTCTTGAGCAGCCGATTGGTAATGGGTCCTTCATCCCTCGGGACAAACCTTGGCGGGGGGTTAAGTCAACACACTCTCTCACAACCATTTGGTATAAATCTTGGCGCATGTCGGGGGTAAAACCTAGCCAAATGCAAGTCTTCTACTTGGTTACATCAAGTCGAGATCCGGATACTTCCATTCCTCGTCCCTGACGATCCTTTCCGGTATCCTTCACACTAGAGTCAGCGTATCCTATGGCACCAACCAACTCGGACTACGGACTCATCAACCCTATTGATCATCCACATATGGTAAACGGGAAGCTCTCACGTCCTCTCACGGGTTGGTTACCGGTCTTAAGCGCCCGTGAGCCCAAGTCTAACCATATGCAACCCTACCAATAAATGGCCCCCACAATGTGATTCTGTCCTCTCACGGGTTGGTTACCGGTCTTGAGCGCCCATGAATCCCCATTGCTACCACGGGTCGTTCGGTCTCAATACCCCTCCGATTAGGGTCGACATAACGGGACATCCTAGCCAAACACTACTAGACAATCCTAGATATGTCATCCAACGGTTTAGGAAGGTGTCCGAGGGCATCTCCGGAAGCATCCCATAATATTCCCGTAGTAGTCCAAGGACAGAAGTGTCAAAAGGACACCTCTCCTTTCCAAACCATACGTAAGCATACACATGCATCAATTCATATCATCACATATATGGTAACTTCATATATGGAAAGAAATCAATAATTACAATCACTTGTATAACATTGGTAAGTAAATCATACATGAATCAATTTAATATGAATAAGTAATGCTACTTAATCAAAGTTATGCAACAGTAGTATATCATTGTAAGAATCTAATTTAGGAATCATATTTATGATATTCAAATATAGAAACTAGATTCATGCTATCTATGTAATTAAGGAAATAACCATCCTTACCTTTTATAACTCGCAAAGGAATCCTAAGAAATCAAGTAAGATCTTGGCAAACTTGAGAAGAAGGTCCTAAACAAGTATATACAACATATTAGGAAAGATCCCTAACAGCAAAGATATCAAAACATCAAAAGCAGACCAAATCCGGAGTTGCTTGTACTCATTGGTCGAGTGGATTGGTGAGTGGTCAGGTCGACCAATCGATCGACAATGCGACGATAACCTAAAAATCGATTTTAAGATATGAAATCCGAATTTGGTGGTTCAAAAGGGTACTAATCAAGGGGTAGACTACATCGGTAGTATTCTAACAAATAGGGGACCTCAAAACACCAATCCAATCAAGATATCAAGATCCAAATTAGGAAACAAAAAGTTACCATAATTAACTCAAACATGGATCTTGATGAATTTGAAATAGAAAACAAAGACAAGAGCAATAGGAGGATGGATCATTGCTTTCGGTAATGAAAACATGAAAACATACATAGGTCTTCATGGAATAAGGCTTAGAAGCATAAATCTAAATAAGGAAATAAAACCTACCATATATGTAACTATCATGCATCATGAAGAACACATAGTATGGTAGAAGAGAACATCTAGAAATCTATAGATTATGGATCATGGAAAGAAAACACAGTGATTACTACTAACATGATCAACAAAAGAAAGATCCAACTCAAAAGGAAAAGAAAAACAAAGAGTGTAGGAGAAGAAGAGAGGGTAGACATACCTTTTGTTGCAAAAAAGAAGAGTTCTCGGCGAAGATCCAATCGAGAAAACTCCAAGGATGCAAGAGAGATGACTTGCGGAGGTCTTTAGTTCGTTTCGAGAGGGGTTTGGAGG
>NC_142605.1:26445654-26539469 GCF_041222555.1 Hakea prostrata | reverse complement strand
CATACTATTTCCTCCGATGTCCAAGAAATCATACCTTAGCAATCACATGCTTATTTCCATCCATTACAGATCAACAATACATTATCATATTGAAAACATGTCATAACATCTCATAATACGGTGTATAAATAAATGACAAGAATAAGTAAACATGATAAACCAAGTAATTAAGCATGGTGCCACTTGTCATAAGGGTAACTACAGCAGTCATATGATGTCTAAAATCAATTAATAAGTTAAGTCTACTAAGTTACCAACAATAGTGTAAAAGTCATACAGTCTATGTTATATGGCAATAACCGTCCTTACCTCAAATTGTGAAGAAGATGATCTGAAGTCACAAGAGAATGGTCCAATTATAGTCTTAAAGCCCTAAACAAACATACATGAAGGATTAAAGAAGAAATCAAAACAATCGGAGGTCGAATGGATCAAAGCTGGGCAAAAGTTTCTAACTAGCAACCTTGTTGGTCGATACCTTGGAGTCGATGGTATCGACCAATAGTATCGACCCAAAGAGTCTCGGACAGCAAGTTGGATTTTTAGGTTTTGGCTCAAAATTGGTCTTTCGGGTCTCGGATTGATACGAAACTTGGGGAGCAGCCTAAACACAATATAGAGACACTAATTATCAAAGAATTAACATCATCCAATGGTCAAATTAGAAATCCCCGAATTGGCATATCAATTTCAAGAGTTGTTAATCATGGCATTGGCTGTTTCTTAATGCAAGTTGGGGGGAAAACATAGTAGATTATGTAGGGAATAACTTAGGAGCAATTTTGAAATCATATGCAAGGTATAGATTAGGTTAATCATAGGCTTCATCTCAGTTTTGGTAAATAAAGTAAGTTGGTAAGCAACAAATCATGGAAATGCATAGTTAATGATCAAGAGGTAAGTAAATCATAGCAAGATTGGGGAAAACATCAATGTATGAAGTAAAGAAGACTCATGGCAAGGTGTTTGCAAGGTTGCAGCACCTTGGCCATGGTCCCAATAGTAAAAATGAGAGTAAAGATGAGTGAGAAAGAGACTAGGAGAGAGAGTCATACCTTGAGAGTAGAGCAAGAGAGTGGAAGTGGGTAGTTGGCAATGATTAGTGGGGAAGATGCTTCACCATTACCAAGGAGGAGTTCTTGGGAGTCTCACCCACATTCTCAGGTGCCTCAATGATTAGAATAGGGTTCAAAACACGAGGATGGAATAAATAGAGTAGGGAATATTCCACATAATCTTTAAATCCGGATTCAGCATGTGTTGGTCGATACATTGGGTCGATGGTATCGACCAATAGTATCGACCAAAACATGTTTCAACAGAATTTTCAGAATAGTTTAGCAACTTAAGGTGTGGACTTGGAGGGCTATACAAGGTCAAATTGCATGGGTTTTTCTCCTATAGGTCAATAAAGAAGTCTAGTTTCCAGAGATATCTTTGGATTGGGTACGGGAGTTTATTAGGTCCACCAACTAAGCTCACCTTCTTCGATGTGCGCAAGCAGGATTTTCCAGACATAGTTCAGCAACTTCGGATAGGGATTTGGAGGGCTATATGGGGTCAAATTGAGTGGGTTTTTCTCCTACAAGTCCATCAAGAAGTCTAGTTTCGGGAAATACATTCGGATTGAGCACAAAAGTTCATTAGGTATTTCAACTAATTCACCCCTCTTCGGTGCGTAGATTCAAAACTAACACTGATAATGCTCTCAAGTGAGGGGCATAATCGTCAATGCCCATGGGCTTGGGCTCCGACACCAAATCATCAACCAAAAGGGTCCACAAGGATTTTTTCCTTCACTTAGGGACATTGGACCTACAAACAATACAAATTCCGGGCCGGAGTCAAGGTTAGGATAAGGCCGGACATTATAGATCTACCCTAAGAGAAAGGTCTGGCATGACTTCCTAAGGCTTTCAAAGATAACAACATTGAAATCAAGGTCCGACTTCAAGGTCTAACATTAAACAAGTCTTTCTTTATCCCAAAACAAATAGGGTGTCCTGGTTAGGTTTGGGTTGGATTTTACACCCTTAGCTGTTGTAAGTGTAGTAGTCACCTGAACTCAATGCGAAAATACTAGAAGAATGCCTCATACAGGAACTCTACCTGCTGTGTATCAAACCGGTCAAGCCGTAGAACCTCCGCTTTAGGCTGAGATGGAACTAGACCTCTACCTCTCCGAGCACCTACTAAGCGACCTCAACCCCAACCTCATGCTAGTCTCTGCATGGTGTGAATGTCTGTGGAAAAGACAAAGGACATTGCTCGTTAGTGTTGTTTCAAAATTTCAGCCAGAAGGGCATTTTCATAATTTTTCAAAAAAAATCAATTTTGGGGAAAATGCAAATCGAACATACTAGCATGTCCATAATACTTGGAATAACGTGTTAAGATGTTTTATTTGAAGAAAATTCATTGAAATCTTGGTCTAAAGTAAAAAAATCAGCAAGAAGGAAAATTGGGGATTTTTGCAAATTAGGTCAAAATTGGATTTTTGAAATTCTGAAATTGGTTGAATCAAACTACATGCATACATCCACAATATCATTTCAAGCATGTAGCATTTGATTTCGTACGAAAAATCCTAGCGGTTTGTGAGAAATCGAAGTTTTCCTAAAACTTGGGAATTTTGGTTGCGAAAACAGTGAAAAAGTACTAGATTGTGTTAGAACTTGTTGTCTAAGCATGGCATTGTGTTAAAAATTCATGGAACATGTTTCTAAGTGCTCCTAGACATGATTTCTAGCAATAGACATAAGTAAAACATGATTTTTGTTGAAATGCTAGCATGAGAAGATGCATTTGAGATGAGAATGAGTGTTTACCTTGTATGATGATCTAAGTGAGATGTAGTGTTGTTGTTGAAGCACCAACCTACCTTGAAAACACTTATGAAGACCTTAGAACCTCTTCTCCAAAGCTCCCTCTCAAGTTTGCAAGATTAGAAGTGAGTTTGGAATGAGGTTTTGTCACTTAAAACCTGTTTTTTCGCATGCTGTGAGCCTTAGTCGATTGGTTGGTCGACTAGGTCAATCGACCAAGCAGTCGACCAACAGTCACAATAGCTCCAAATTCTAATGAATTTTGGAAAAATGTGATTTTTGTTCTATGATTGTTTATTTGATGACTAAATGGATGTATATGAGCATGATTTAAGATTCCTAATCATTTGGAGATGTGGATTATGATGAATCTTCGAATTTCGGTGTTTTTAATGTTTTCGGTTCTACAAAATGGTTCTGTTAAGAAGTAGTCGTGGTGGACCCCGTAGCGCCAAGAATGGTGAGATACCAATCAATGGTTCGATTAGCGGACCCATACTGATGATCAAGCTACTCATGACATACCTGGAGCTCCGAACATCGGAAGTTTCCGTTATATTGCCAACATCATGGGCAATATGATGCAACAGCCAGCAAACCAGTTTAATCAGATGCTGATGGGTTTCATGACCCTACACAATGAGACTCATGCTGGTGCTAACAAGAACCCTCATGCCGCAATCCCGAATGCGGAAAGGTTGGCTTGAACTCCACATACATGTCTGATGGAGAGTTTCTTTAAGTTGCAAGTGCCCACCTTCACCAGAGTGTCCAAAGATGCCTTGTTTCCGAACAAGTGGCTGTGAGAGTTAGAAAAGGCCTTCCGTCATCTGCACTATTCTGAAGCTCAGAAGATTTTGTTCGCTGAGCAGAAGCTTCAGCACGAAGCTGACACTTGGTGGACCTCCACCCGGCCCATTTTAGAAGAGTTGCATGCATGTGTTATGTCTTGGGAAATCTTCAAAGAGGCTTTCTGCAAGAATTATTTCCCTGAAGCCGTGAAGGATCCTAAAGAAGCCGAGTTTATGGCTCTTATGCAAGGATCCCTGTCTGTGTTGGATTACCAACAAAAGTTTGAAGAACTCTTCTTCTTTGCTCCTAACTCTTTGAAGCCTGATCGTGCTAAGGCAAAGAAATCTTTAAAGGATTGCGACCTGCAATCAGGGCGTACCTCACTGTACAGCCTATTGAGAGTTATGCTTAAGTGGTTTAGAATTCGAAAAAGTTGGAAGAGACTGAAAAGGAGAGTGCTCGTGTGCAAAGATCTTAGCAGTCAAGGAACCCTGGTTTAGTTGACCGTACGAAACAGCACTTTGTTAGACCTACACCATACCCTACTCCTGCTTTTCAGCCTAGGAGTGTAGGTCAGAGTCCTGGATTTTCGCAAGCCGGCCAGCATAGTCAATATGGCGGGAATAGGCAATCTGTGAATATTCCTAATGCAAGCCCTATGAATGCAAATTCTAGACCTTTTGTTCAGAAGCCCCCTGTTGCAACTATCCCAGTTGGACCTAAGGACCCTGTTTGCTTTTTCTGTAAGCAGACCTGTCACTTCACTTGTGCTTGTCCAAACAGGCCAGTTCAGCAGTCTGCTCCTGTAGCGAAGAGTGCCCTGCCCCTCCCTCCGGTAGAGTGTTCAATATTTCTGGTACTGAACAAGATGCAAGTCATGATGTGGTAACAGTACTTTTAACAACCCCCGTATTTCTAACCCAAGATCCGTATTGCAGGTCCGAGAACCCAAAGGTCTAGTCGGGTAAATTTGTGGAGTGTCCGGATAGAAGTCCATGATCCATACCCTGAACCCATGGATCTGGATTCTCTGTTTGAAGAGCCTGCCTTGCTTGGTAGTTGGACTTCTGGAAGTCAAGTGATGTTTGGATATGTCCGGATTAAAGGTAAGATCTCCCCCATCTCTTCTTTAGGGCTAGGGTGTACTTGGATATCAACCCCCTAGCAAAAGCACCCTTGTATGGCAAATTACATGGGGGCAGTTGCTAGTGGCGGTCAATCAAACCAAGCGTCCGCCTGGAACGACCCCCCTAACTTCTATAAAAGGTAACCCTCGTCCAAGTTACGAATATTTTATTCGTGGTTACTGTTTTTGGAGGTTAGACGGCTGCAATGAAGTGTCGAAAGTGGATCTGAAGTGCTGGCAGTGATCTGGAGATCAGTCCTTCCTTGTTTCTTGCTTTCTGAAGTGAGGTAATGGATTCACCCTTCATCCTTTATCTCTTTTGTCTTTCAATTTCGTGTTAACCCATCCCCTCATCATGGTGGTTACCCTTTTGATCAATTGTGACTCTCTTTCCAACCTACTTAAGGTGATTCATCGTAAAACAAAACCCTGCTTTCGTCAAAAGGATAATCCTGTCAAGGGGAGAGTTCTGGGTAATCCAATGATGGTGATTGTTAGGATTCCTTCAGCCTTTGGCTATAGGAGTGTTAGATTCGAGACTTAAGCCATGATCACTCGAAATCCGGATAGAAAACGGATGATCAGAAGCCTGAGTTTCAGATTGAAACTCTCTATTTTTTGGGCGGTCACTAGTGGTGGTCGCTCAACCTAAGCAACCAGCTGGTAAACAGTGACCAAATGACTTTTGGTTTCGATCCACTTTGATTCAATTAACTTATACATTATTGTAACCCTGTGTTTAGGTATTCTTTGTTTGAAAAAAAAGTCTTGTAATAGTTTACGGATTTCGTTTTACAGACAATTTACTTATATGCAGGTAAGAACATTCAAATCCTATCTTATGAATAGACTTAAACATGCTAGTCCAATGTCTGTTAGCATTAGTCTTTCATTATATATGCTGTTGTAGTCATGTTTTATATATTAATCTTGTTATATTATTGTTGTTTGCCTTGTTTACATATATACTTTGTTGGTTATGAATGAGATATACTGATGATGCATAGTATGAGGTTCTGATGGATGAGGTATTCCTTTGGGATATCTTAGCTTGGGATATCAGAAGGTTGTGGAATGGGACACATGCCTGCTGATGTCTCCAGCACTGTCATGACTATTGGATGACATTCTTAGGTAGAGTCTAGAATTGCATAGCTAGGTACCCCACATGCTACTACCCTTTCGGTAGGGGGATTGAAACCGAATGACCCATGATGACGGTGATGTGACGTTGGTCCGCTGTTAGTCATATAAATGGTAGGGTTGCATATGTTAGGGTTGGGCTCATGGACGTCCAAGGAACGGACCGGGAGTTGTGAGGAGTCATGAGAGCTTCCGCCCCAATAATATGTGGATGACCATAGGGTTATGGAGGGAGTCCAACAGCGGTAGTCAGTCCGTGAGGATTCTCATTCCTAGGTTGCGAAGGATACTGAACTGAGTTTGTTGGTGTGATAGGGGATGTATTTGGACTTCATGTAGACATGTTACCAGTATGACCTTGCATTGGATTAGAAACCCCGACATGCGCCAGTACTCATTACCAATGGTCGTGGTAAGAGAGTGTTGACTTAACCCCAACCATGGTTTGAGAGCCAGGTGTGGACCTTCCATTTTGCCCAGGATCCCTACAGAGGTAACCAGTCCTTGCCGGATCAGAGTGACTAGACTTACCCAAAGGAGGGCTGGTGTATATCTTAAAGCATGTCAGCTGTTAGAGACTTGCATAGTTAGAAATCATAGTATCATTCATACTTTGCACTCATTCATATCATTTATGCATTTCTGATTTGTTGGATAATTGGTGGGAATTGTAATTGTTCTTACTGAGTTCTTCAGAACTCACTCCTTTATTTTGTATATGTTTATTAGCCTGCACAAGTGGAGGAATTATGCCGGAAGATGGACTGGTTTCCTATGAAGGAACCATCCCGTATGAAGCGGATGTGTCACCGGCAGTGGGAAATGGAGATAGCTTGTGTGGGAGCTCCTACAAATGCATGGAGTGCACTTATCGCACCTATTGATGGTCAGAGACGAAAAGTGGTTAGACAGTTCGCTCAGCGAATGGAGAAGAACTGAAGGATGCCCTTTTTAGAGATTCATGAAAAACACTATTTAGCCTTAGAAAAGGAAACTGGAAAGAAGTTGATATAACTCTTTTCTTTGCTTCCGCTGAACTCGTATTCATTTTATTCATTTATTATTGTTATTGGAGTATTTGGACTCTTGTAATTCTTTAATTCATTTATTGAGCATTTATTGCTCTTGATTGTCTTTATTTGTATTTAATATTGTTGATAGACTAAAACCGTCGATCCTGTGACGGATCACTCCCACGGGTTGTCAAGCGGGTAACCGAGACCGGCGGGTGGGGTGTGACAGGTACATTGTTAGTTGCTTCTATACCTGCATTTGTCTTATTTGATACGGGTGCATCACATTCATTCATATCATCTGCATTCATTAAGAAGACGGACCTAACACCTGAGAATCTATCTAGTTGTTTAATGATTAGTACTCCTACTGGATATGTTGTGAAACTTGATAAAGTGTTAGGTAAATGTCCTGTTTTGATTGGTGAGAAGAACTTGGAAGCCAATTTAGTACTTCTCGATATGAAAGACTTTGATATCATTTTGGGAATCGATTGGTTGACAACCCATAAAGCTAAAATTTGTTGTTCTTCAAAGAGAATTCAGTTTCAGATTTGTGAAAGTTTAGTTTTTGAATTTCAAGGTGAAAGAGGATGAATTGGTAAGAAGACCTTGACTACATTGATGCAAGTCTATGCATTAGTGGAAGACGCTTCATCTGAAAGCAAGGTTAAGGAAGAGAAGAAGATAGAAGAAGTCAAGGTTGTCTATGAATTCGTTGATGTCTTTCCTGATGATCTGTCAGGGCTGCCCCCTGATAGGGATGTTGAATTTTCTATTGATCTAATCCCTGGAGCTGTTCCGGTAACTAAAGCTCCGTATAGAATGGCTCCTACCGAACTAAAAGAACTACAAAACCAGCTGAATGGGCTCTTAGATAGAAGTTTTATATAGCCTAGTGTATCACCTTGGGGAGCCCCGGTTTTGTTTGTTAAGAAGAAGGATGGTAGTATGCGTCTATGCATTGATTACCGTGAGTTGAACAAGTTGACCATCAAGAATAGATATCCGCTACCCAGGATTGATGACCTCTTCAATCAGTTGAAAGGTGCAGTCGTATTCTCAAAGATTGACTTGAGATATGCATATCACTAGTTAAAAGTTAAGTCAAGTGATATTTTCAAGACAGCTTTCAGAACAAGGTATGGACATTATGAGTTTAGAGTCATGCCTTTCGGTTTAACTAATGCTCCTGCTGTGTTCATGGACCTCATGAACCGAGTATTTCATGATGTGCTTGATAAGTTTGTGATAGTTTTCATCGATGACATCTTGATTTATTCGAAGAATGAAGAAGAGCATGTAAGGCATCTAAATTTCACTTTGCAAAGACTGCGAGAAAAGAAGCTTTATGCTAAGTTTAGCAAGTGTAATTATTGGCTCAAAATGGTAGTATTTCTCGACCATGTGGTTTCATCTGAAGGGATTCATGTTGATCCCGAAAAGGTACAAGCAGTTGCCGATTGGGAAAGACCGAAGATTGTTACGGAAATAAGAAGTTTTCTTGGATTGGCGGGATACTACAAAAGGTTTATTTTGAACTTTTCTAGGTTGGTTGCCCCTATGACTAAGCTAACTAGAAAAGAAGAGAAGTTTGTTTGGTCTGACGCTTGTGAGAAGAATTTTCAAGAGTTGAAAGATAGATTGACAAGTGCCCCGGTTTTGACTATACCTGATGACTTTGGCGGTTTGGCAGTCTATACCAATGCTTCAAAGATTGGTTTGGGTTGCGTGTTGATGCAATATGGTAAAGTCATAGCCTATGCTTCTCTAAAATTGAAGGATTATGAGCAGAATTACCTCACTCATGATTTGGACCTTGCCGCAGTTGTCTTTGCATTGAAGATTTGGAGACATTACCTCTATGGTGAGAAAATTGTTATTTTCACGAATCATAAAAGTTTGAAGTACTTCTTTACCCAAAAGGAGTTAAATATGAGACAAAGAAGATGGTTAGAATTGGTCTCTGATTATGACTGTGACATTCAGTATCACCCTGGTAAGGCGAATGTGGTTGTTGATGCTCTTAGTAGGAAAAGTAAAAGAAAAGAATTTGATTTGAATGCTTTTAGTCAACCATTGTTGTTTTCGATTTCGGATCTTGGGTTGGAAATTGTCCCTAAAGGTTCGGATCTTGTTCTTTCTGCTATATCGACAAGATCCACCATTAGAGACAGAATTGTTGCTCTACAAGCTTCTGATCAGGAATTGAAAGAGAAGATTAAGAAGATTTCTTCAAATCCTGATTCGGATCCTGACTTCAGTATATCTATGGATGGTGCCCTACTATTTAAAGGAAGACTTTTTGTGCCTTCGGATGTTGAAATCAAGAAGATTTTGAAGGAAGCGCACCAATCTATTTTCACAGTACACCCTGGAAGCACCAAGATGTACAAAGACTTAAGAGAACATTTTTGGTGGATTGGTTTGAAGGTTGATGTAGAAGATTTTGTGGCCAAGTGTGAGACTTGCCAGCGTATGAAAGCCGTTTATTAACCACCATCTAGATTACTTCAACCCCTTCCTATTCCTAGTTGGAAGTGGGAAGATATCTCTATGGACTTCGTGACTAGCTTGCCTCGGACAAGTAAATGCAATGACATTGTATCGATAATTGTTGATAGGTTGACCAAATCAGCCCATTTCATTCCTATGAAAATCACTCATACTTTGGATAAGCTAGCTAGGCTTTATGTGGACAATGTAGTTCGTCTGCACGGAGTTCCAATGAGTATTGTTTCTAATCGTGATCTCAGGTTCACCTCAAGGTTTTGGAACAATTTGCAACAGGCCTTGGGAACCCAATTGAATTTGAGTACTGCTCATCACCCACAATCTGAGCGAACAATTCAGATTTTAGAAGATATGCTTAGATCTTATGTTGTTGATATGGGTGGTAATTGGGATGAACACTTAGCTTTGGTTGAGTTTTCCTATAACAACAATTAACAAGCAACAATAGGCATGGCTCCATTCAAGGCTTTGTATGGTAACAATTGTAGAACACCCTTGTACTGGACTAAGATCGGTGAAAGAAAAGTCTTAGGTTCGAAAATGATTGAAGCTACAAGCGCGATGGTTGATATGATTAGAGAAAGGATTAATCTGCTCAGTCAAGACAGAAATCCTATGCTGATAAGAGAAGGACCGATTTAGAATTTCAAGTTGGGGAGAAAGTTTTCTTAAAGGTTTCACCTATGAAGGGTGTGATGAGATTCAATGTTAAGGGAAAGCTTAGCACTCGTTTCATCAGACCTTTCAAAATTCTTGAAAAGGTTGGACCTGTCGCATATCGTTTGGCCTTGCCTCCATCTCTTGCTGGAGTTCATAATGTGTTTTATGTTTCGATGCATCAAAAGTTCATAGAGAATCTGGAACACATATTACAGCAAGTGCCCGAAAGACTTAGTGTTGATCTTACCTACGATGAAGAGCCAGCCGAAATCCTAGATAAAAAGGACAAACAATTGCGGAATCGCCCCATCCCTTTGGTGAAGATTCGGTGGAAGAACCATACCCCTGAAGAAGCTTCTTGGGAGAAGGAAGAAGACATGAAGGAGAAGTTTCCTCATTTTTTTGGAAGTACAGGTACGCTTTCAATTTCAAGGACGAAATTTCTTTAAGGGTGGGAGGGAATGTGAAATCCAGCCCTATCCTAACCCTAACCTTGACCCGGAAACCCTGATGTTTGTAGGTCCAAAGACCCGAAGTAAAGGAAGAAGCCAACTATGGGCCATCTCAGTGGAAGGCATGGTGTTGGACCCAGAACCCATGGAAGTTGATGATGGTGTTCAATACTTGAAAGCTTGTTCAGAACTAGAAAGGAAACTACACCTTGTTGAAGATGAGTCGAGTTGATGGACTTGAAGTATAGTTAGACATGATTGGAAGGCATTTCTCTATACTAGGTAAGTCATATGTTGTGTTGGGAGAAGCTCATTAGGTTTGGACTTGAGTTGGGCCCTCAATTCCCTGTCTTGGCCTTGCTGACTGGCTTGGTCGACTGGGTGGTCGATTGGGCCAATCGACCAACAAGGTCGAATCTAGCAGAATCTGCTGTTTAGGTTTGTTGATGCTCTATTTAATAAGAATACGAGTTTCATAGCCTCCTTTGTTTCTAAAACCATCAGAGAACATGGGAAGACTCTCTCAAAGCCTCTCCTTGGAGTTTGTGAAGAACATTGCAAGACTTCAAGCTTCTCATCTCCGATTCTTCAATCAAAGGTTAGTAATCGCTCTTATGTTGAATTGATCTACTCCTACTGTATCTTATTCTTGTGATTGAGACTAAGAAGAAGATGTTGCATCCTTGCAACCATCTCTTCTACAATCTCTTTTCATTCTTAAGGTTTTATGACATTTACATTGATCTTTGCCGTGATCCTTGTGAAATCCTCATGAAACTATGATCACTCTCTAGATTTGATTTCTTAAGCATGATAGATATGTTTTGCATGATGTTTTCATGTGTAATCTCTTGCTTATCATCTACTAGAATGAGATCTGATCATCTCTAGTTTTCCTTTGGATTCATAGCATTTTTTCATCGAAAACTAGGGATTTTACCAAATTAGAAAGTCATGATTCCAAATTAGTAAGTAGTGTTTTTGATCATTGTTAGTAGCTAATCTATACTATTTTAGTGTTAGATTACTGTTCTAGAAGTTTCCTCCAAGTTTCGTAGAGTTTCGGATCTTGTAGATTGAGTTTCGGATCAAAAACCACAATTTTGCTTCGTACTATCTCAGGTGGTCAATTGCTTGGTCGACTAGACCAAGCTACCACCCAATCGACCAAGCAAGATAGTAGCTATGTTTTTTGCTCGATTTGATTCGTTTGATCTTCGATCTTTTAGGCCTCTTTCCTAATGATGTATCTATGATTGTTTAGGGTTTATTTGCTAAGTTTGAAACCACTCTCTTTGATCTTTGGATATTCATCGAAGCTATTTTAGGTAAGGACAATTACTTCCATAATTACATAGATTGCGTGAATCTTAGTTTCTATTTTGGGATTCTATTAGATTTACTACCATAAATGCATTTTCTTATTATTCTATTACTGATGCAAGTACTTTGACTACAGTAGTATCATGTTCATGTATTCTTTTGATTATGAATACTTATTCTTATCAGTTACAAATGTGACTGATCATGTTTATGTGTATCTTTCTATATGATGAGATATCGGTTGTGTATGTTGTGACTTATTTGAGAATGTAATTGACTAGGTATGATTTGGGATTGGGAAGTGTCCTTTCGACATTTCTGTCCTAGGACATCAGTGGGAATAGTATGGGATGTTTCCAATGGTGCCCTTTGACACTTTCCTGAATTATTGGTTGTCATACCTAGGGCTGGTCTAGCAATGTTTGGCTAGGAATACCCCTGTAATATCATACCCGATTCGGAAGGGTTTTGAGACCGAATGACCCGTGGTAGCAATGGGGATTCATGGGCGCTCAAGACAAGTAACCAACCCGTGAGAGGACATGAATCACATTGTGGGGGCCATTTGTTGGTAGGGTTGCAAATAGTAGACTTGGGCTCATGGACTCTCAAGACCGGTAACCAATCCGTGAAGGGACATGAGAGCTTCTTGTCTGTTATTTGTGAATGAACAGTAGGGTTGATGAGTCCGTAGTCAAGGACTATGCTGACTCTAGTGCGAAGGATACCGGAAAGGATCGCCAGGGGTGAGGAATGGACATATCTAGATTTGAGTTGATATGACTAAGTAGATGACTTGCATTTGGCTAGGTTTTACCTTGACATGCGCCAATACTTAGACCAATGGTGATGTGAGGGAGCGGTGACCTAAACCCCAGCCATGGAATGTCCCGAGGGATGCCAGACACACTACCAAACGATGTTGTGTGATTGAGACCTTCCTAAAGAAGTATGGTGCTATGACTTAAAGCATGTCTACCTATAGAGACCAGCATACATAGAGTTAGATTGATACATTCATTGTCTGTTTCATATCACATTGCATCATGCTATGTTCTGCAATCATGTTATTTATGTTATTGTGGATTAACTTGCCTTGCTGAGTTCTTTTGAACTCACTCCTTTTTGTGCAATATCTTCTGTTAGATTACTCTACAAGTACTGAGTATTATGAAGGCCAATATGAGGAAGCGCAAGCTGAAGAAGCGTACTACACGCAAAGTTCGGGCAACTATGAAGATCACGTTGATGATTCCTCGTGTGATCATGTTACATACCATGATTAGCTCTACCGTGGAGTGGGAATGTCTGTGCTTGGTTGATGAAGTCTATGTTTATGAAGACGTTCTTTATAAAGTAGAAGACTCTTTAGTTTAGTTTTATTATCATTCCTTACTTTCCTCTAAGAACAGTTGTATTTCCTCTTTGATTTATGAGCTACATTCCGTTGTAACTGTGGAGTGAGATTCCGCCTCACTCTACTCCTTTTTGATTATATATACATTTGGTATCATTTCCGCACTCTGATTACATTGTCATTCTTTCCTTATTTGGATCTCTCATTTATATACATTGATTATATTATCTTCATGATTATGTTATTGCATATGTGGGAGAATGATTTCCTAGATACCTGTTCTTCGGGGCTGTGGATCACACACTCAGATATGCCAGATAGGGTACCGGCCGGGTGGATGGGAAAATTTACCTTATCATAATACTTATGAAAGGTATAGATAATGTAAGAAAGACCTTCATATGGTATTTATTGACCTAGAAAAAGCTTAAGATAGAGTTTCTAGAGCATTAATTTGGCAAGTACTAGAGAGAAAAACTGTTGCAAGTAAATATGTAGACATAGTTAAGGATATATATGATAATTCGGTGACAAGTGTAAGAACAGTGAGAGGACAAAGTAATGAATTTCCAATTATAGTTGTGCTACATCAAAGATCAACTTTAAGCCCATCTATTTGTACTTGTAATGGATGAATTAACCAAAGACATTCAAGATGAGGTCCTTTAGTGTATGATTTTTTATGATGATATTATATTGATTGATAAGACTCAAGTGACGATTAATATCGAATTAGAATCATGGAGAGCAGCTTTGGAATCAAGAGTCTTTAAACCAAGTAGAATGAAGATAGAATATCTAGTTTGTAACTTTAGTAATGATCGAGCAGACGGAGGTGGTGATACTTGACGATAAGGAGATTCCTCAGAGTGATTGTTTTAGGTACCTAGATTCAATCATAAATAAAAGAGGTGATATACAAGATAATGTTTTCCAAGGAATTAAAAAGGGTGGATGAAGTGGAGGTGCGTCTAGCGTCTTGTGTGATCGGTATATTCCATTAAAACTTAAAGGAAAATTTTATAGGAGTACTGGCATAGGCCATACACCTTAATAAATATCCGTTTTACAATCTCAAAGTGTTGTTATAGAGTACGACTCAAGCAAACAAGGTCTTAAAATCAAAGAATTTCCTCTTCCGCTAGAAGTTATACTTTTTTATATTATTTCTTTGTAGGCTATGGACATTCATAATTAATATTATTTATAACAAAAACTGTTTTATTGGTTTAAAAAAAGAGAAAAGGGGAACACCTTTCCTAGAAAAACCACACCTACACTTTACACTTTAGGTGCGACTCCTAGTTCATGGCTGAAAGGGATTCCCTCATCGAAGAGCCACTTTGGATCGAATTTAAAATGTCTTTTATTTTTTAAGTAGAAATACTGTAAGACTCTCACAGGCTCGTCTTGCTTGCCTTGTGTGCAATCTACCTGCCTCTCTAATGTTCACACATTGGGAGTGAAGTATGGATTTCACAAGTGTACGTTGGATTTCACTGTATGTGATTGATCCTATCCAAGAAAGGTTTCGGGTATTATGAAACCTTATATGAAACCTTAGGGAGTACGTTGAGGAATCAAAAAGGACAGCAGATAAAGTGGACACCAGGAGGAAAGACGAATGGGGAAAATTGGAAGAAACGAAGAAGTAGGAAGGTGTTGACGCATCAGCAGATGCAGAACACTGGTTCAGTCAAACTGTTGAAGCGGTATCCGAGGCTAGCAACCTAAAAACTAAGTATGAGAAGTAACAAAGAAGAGGAGCATGTTCAAGCTGGCTTTGTTTATGGTCACATCATTACAAGAAAAAGTGTCAGTTGAGATAGAACTTTTGCCACGGGTAAGGAAAACCATGGTAAATTGTCACATTCCCCTAGCTGGTACCCTATTACCTGAATACCCGGAGGTGTGATCCACAACCTCAAAGATAAAGTCTCAAACAATCATCCAACCATTTCACACAATAGTCTAATCATGAGCAAAAATAAATCAATGTATTAATATAATTAAGTAATTAAATCAAAAGTACGAATCTCAAAAGGATCTCAAAACAAATATTAGAGTGCAAAAGTGATGTCAAATAATTAGAGTAACAGAGTGCGAAAGTAAAAATAAATCTAATGTATACAACTGGGAAGAATAGAGAAACCGACCAAGACTTTCTAAGTGTTACATTAGGTATGTGCCTTTAAGAAAAATGTAGTTTCTAAACTCAAAAATCTCTGTATCAAGTATGGGTAGACCACCATGTAGTTGAGACACAAACATTCTTCACCGTAAATGTCATAGTCGCCAAAACCTTCTACACCATATGGATCACCCACCGAGGTCTCATATTCTTGGTTCTCAGTATCATCTGTACCTACAACAAAGTCTAAAACAATATTTGTCCCCAAAGGGTGAGCTCAAAAGAACTCAACGAGTAGTTCACATACAAATAACAATTACAATCCAAATCAAGACATGATATGATGCAATATGATATGAGACAAAATACAAGAATGCAACTATACTCTAACGGATGCTGGTCTCTGATGGTAGACACACATTAAGATGGTACACCAGCCTCCTCTGGGAAGGCATCGTCACTCTGATCTCTCACAGGTTGATTGCCAGTCTTGAGATCCTGGGTAAGAGGTCAAGGCATCCCACTAGGACTATCATCATGGATGCGGTTTAGGTCACCGCTCTCTCACAACCATTGGTATGAGTATTGGCGCGTGTCAAAGTTATACCTAGCCCACTGCAAGTCAACTACTGAGTCACATCAACCTAGGTTTAGATACTTCCCCTCATGCCTCTCACAATTGGTTCGGTATACTTCCCTACTAGAGTCATCGTATCCTATTGCACCAACCAGCTCGGACATCATTGACTCTTAATGCAACAACCCCCATATTTCTAACCCGAGATCTGTATTGCAGGTCCGAGAACCTGAAAGTCTAGTCGGGTAAAGTTGTGGAGTGTCCAGATAGAAGTCCATGATCGATACCCTGAACCCATGGATCTGGATCCTCTGTCTGAAGAGCCTACCTTGCTTGGTAGTTGGTCTTCTGGAAGACAAGTGTTGTTCGGAGATGTCCACAATGAAGGTAAGATCTCCCCCATCTCTTCTTTATGGCTAGGTTGTACTTGGATATCAACCCCCTAGCAAAAGCACCCTTGTATGGCAAATTACATGGGGGCGGTTGCTAGTGGCAGTCGATCAAACCAAGCGACCGCCCGGTCTGTTTTCGGGGTTTTTCCCTATTTTTCCCCCTGACTTCTATAAAAGGTAACCCTCGTCCCACTCACGAATATTTTATTCGTGGTTACCGTTTTTGGAGGTTAGACGGCAGCGGGGAAGTGCCGAAAGCAGATCTAAAGTGCTGGCAGTGATCTGGAGATCAGTCCTTCCCTTTTTCTGGTGTTCTGAAGTGAGGTAATGGATTCACCCCTCATCCTTTATCTCCTTTGTCTTTCAATTTCGTGTTAACTCGTCCCCTCATCATGGTGGTTACCCTTTTTTGATCTTTTGTGACTCTCTTTCCAATCTTCTTGAGGTGATTCATCCGAAAACGAAACCCCGCTTTCATGAAAAGGAGAATCCAGTCAAGGGGAGAGTTCTGGGTAATCCAAGGATGGTGATTGTTAGGATTCCTTCACCCTTAGGCTGTAGGAGTGTTAGATTTGAGACTTAGGCTGTCACGCCCTCCCAGCCGGTACCCTATCTGGCATACCCGAGAGTGTGATCCACAGCCCGAAGATCAGGTATCGAGTGATCAACCTCCCACATAAACAATAACATAATCATGAACAACCTAACAGGTGCGGGATAATCTGTCCATTGGAATGATCTAACGAACGAATAATAGATATAATCGGTGTCACGATGTAAGTACTCCCACTTTACATCCAGGGGTGCTCGTAACTAGTGCTATCCCGTGGTACATTGGGTAACTAATTATTCTCCACTTTGTAGCGACATCCTTGTGGTGTAGATCTCATGTAGCCGCGCTTCCCTCATGGTCGGACTAGCATCGTCGGGATACCACCGTGTCTTCGAGTATTGTGGTAACCGCAATCACCTTCCTGGGTTGCCTCTTGCCTTGCGCTTCTTCATGGGCCGTCATAGTATTCCGTACTGCGGGATAGTCTACCTTGTCAATAGGAATGAGTTTCAAGCTCGGTGGCGTTAAAATCCATATACATAATGGCGGAATTCCGCAACATTGCAATATGATATGAGACAAACAATGAATGAATGATTCTAACTCTTGTATCTGGTCTCTGTTGGCGATGCTTTAAGTCATGCACCGTACTTCTTTAGGAAGTCCACTCACATCCTCAACCATTTAAGATATCTTGGATTCCCTCCAACCATTTAAGATATCTCGGGCACCGATTGGTATGGGTCCTTCATCCCTCGGACAAACCTTGGCGGGGTTAGTCAACACACTCTCTCACAACCATTTGGTATAGTCTGGCGCATGTCGGGGTATCCTGCCAAATGCAAGTCTTCTACTTGGTTACATCAAGTCGGATCCGGATACTTCCATTCCTCGTCCGACGATCCTTTCCGGTATCCTTCACACTAGAGTCCTCATAGTCCCACTACGGACTCACCAACCCTTTGATCATCCACATATGGTAACGGAAGCTCTCACGTCCTCTCACGGGTTGGTTACCGGTCTTGCGCCCGTGGCCCAAGTCTAACCATTGCAACCCTACCAATAAATGGCCCCCACATGTTTCTGTCCTCTCACGGGTTGGTTACCGGTCTTGAGCGCCCATGAATCCCCATTGCTACCACGGGTCGTTCGGTCTCATACCCCTCCGTTAGGGTCGACATACGGACATCCTAGCCAAACACTACTAGACAATCCTATATTGTCATCCACTTTAGGAAGGTGTCCGAGGGCATCTCCGGAACATCCCATAATATTCCCTAGTAGTCCGGCATGTCAGGACACCTCTCCTTTCCAAACCATCGTAGCATCACTGCATCAATTCATATCATCACATATATGGTAACTCCATATTGGAAAGAAATCAATATTTACAATCATTTGTATAACATTGGTAAGTAAATCATACATGAATCAATTCAATATGAATAAGTAATGCTACTGTAATCAAAGTTATGCAACAGTAGAATATCATTGTAAGAATCTAATTTAGAAACATATTAATGATATTCAAATATAGAAACTAGATTCATGCTATCTATGTAATTAAGGAAATAACCATCCTTACCTTTTATAACTCGCAAAGAATCCTAAGAAATCAAGTAAGATCTTGGAAACTTGAGAGAAGGTCCTAAACAAGTATATACAACATATTAGGAAAGATCCCTACGAAATATAGCGCATCCAAGCCAATTGGTTCTGTACTCATTGGTCGAGTGGATTGGTCGAGTGGTCCATCGACCAATCAGTACCAATGCGCGTGGCTTAGAAATCGAGTTTTGAGATATGAATCCAATTTGGTGGTTCAAAGGGTACTAATCAGGGGTAGACTACATCGTAGTATTCTAGCATATGGGGACCTCAAAACACTAATCAAATCAGGTATCAAGATCCAATTTGGACAAAAGTTACCATAAATAAATCAAACATGGATCTTGATGATTTTGAAATAGAAAACAAGGACAAGAACAATAGGAGGATGGATCATTGCTTTCGGTATGAACATGAAACATGCATAGGTCTTCATAGAATGGCTTAGAAGCATAAATCTAAATAAGGAAATAAAACCTACCATATTGTACTATCATGCATCATGAGAACACATAGTAGGTAGAGAGAACAACTAGAATTCTATGGATTATGGATCATAGAAAAAACACAATCCATTAACCACTAACATGATCAATGAAAGAAGATCCAAAGAGATCGAATTCGATTAGGAAATTACGAGATTAAATCATGGTTTGATCATGAATCCTTCAAAAGCTTGCAATGATCATGGTTAAGATCATTGTTCTAGCCTTAAATCCTTAGGATGATCATGAGAACATGTTCAGAGATGTTTGCAACAGAGGATGCAGCATCTCTTCTCTGTCTCAACTCAAAAAGGAAAGAAAAACAAAGATGTAGGAGAAGAAGAGAGAGTAGACATACCTTTTGATGCAAAAAGAAGAGTTCCGACGAAGATCCGCCAAGAAAACTCCAAGGATGCAAGAGAGATGACTTGCAGAGGTCTTTGGTTCGTTCCAGAGGGTTTGGAGGCAGCAAATACGAAGTGGACTCGAGGTTAGACTTAAATAGAGCAAGAATCAACCTAATTTCCAAAGACAGCACCCATTGGTCGAGTGGATTGGTCGACTGGCCCAGTCGACCAATCGGTCGACCAATGCGACAGAAGGGCCAAAACGGGGAATTGAAGGCCCAGATCAAATCCAAACCTAAAGGGGTTTTGCACACAAGTCAAGTGACTTACCTAGTAGGTAGAAATGCCTTCAAACCAAGATAGAGAGCACTCCAAGTCCATCAACTAATTAGATCTTCATCAGGATTCTGTTTCCATAAATAGAACCTCATCATCAACCTTCATGGATTCAAAGCCAGACACCAAGTCCTCTACTGGGATGGCCCAAAGCTGACTTCTTACTTTACTTCGGGTCATCGGACCCACAAATAACAAGGTTTCCGGGTCAAGGTTAGGGCTGGGTTTCACATAGGCCATGATCACTCAAAATCCGGATTGAAAACGAGTGATCGAAGCCCTGAGTTTCGAATTGAAACTCTCTGTTTTTGGGGCGGTCACTAGTGGCGGTCACTCAACCTAAGCGACCGGCACGAGCGACCGGCTGGTAAACAGTGACCAAATGACTTTTGGTTTTGATCCACTTTGATTCAATTAACTTATACATTATTGTAACCCTGTGTTTAGGTATTCTCTGTTTGAAGAAAAAGTCTTGTAATAGTTTACAGATCTCTTTTTACGGATAGTTTACTTATATGCAGGTAAGGACATTCAATCCTATCTTTATGAATAGACTTGAACACGCTAGTCTAGTGTCTGTTAGCATTAGCCTTTCATTATATATATTGTTGTAGTCATGTTTTATATACTGATCTTGTTGTACTACTGCTGTTTGTCTTGTTTACATGTATACTTTGTTGATTATGAATATGATACACTGATGATGCATAGTATGAGGTATTCCTTTGGGATATCATAGCTTGGGATATCAGAAGGCTATGGAATGAGACACATGCATGTTGATGTCTCCAGCACTGTCATGACTATTGGATGACATTCTTAGGTAGAGTCTAGAATTGCATGGTTAGGTACCCCACATGCTACTACCCTTTCGGTAGGGGGATTGAAACCGAATGACCCATGATGACAGTGATGTGACGTTGGTCCACTGTTAGTCATATAAATGGTAGGGTTGCATATTTTAGGGTTGGGCTCATGGACGTCCAAGGAACGGACCGGATGTCGTGAGGAGTCATGAGAGCATCTGCCCCAATAATATGTGGATAACCATAGGGTTAAGGAGTGGAGTCCAACAGCGATAGCCAGTCCGTGAGGATTCTCATTCCTAGGTTGCGAAAGATACTAAACCGAGTTGGTTGGTGCCATAGGGGATGTATCTGGACTTCATGTAGACATGTTACCAGTATGACCTTGCATTGGATTAGAAACCCCGACATGCGCCAGTACTCATTACCAATGGTTGTGGTAAGAGAGTGTTGACTTAACCCCAGCCATGGTTTGTGAGCCAGGTGCGGACTTTCCCTTTTTTCCCAGGATCCCTACAGAGGTAACCAGTCCTTGCCAGATCAGAGTGACTAGACTTACCCAGAGGAGAGCTGGTGTATATCTTAAAGCATGTCAACTGTTAGAGACCTGCATAGTTAGAAATCATAGTATCATTCATACTCTACACTCATTCATATCATTTATGCATCTATGCTTTGTTGGATAATTGATGGGATTTGTAATTGTTCTTACTGAGTTCTCTAGAACTCACTCTTTTATTTTGTATATGTTTATTAGCCTGCACAGATGAAGGAATTGTACCGGAAGATGGACTGGTTTCCTATGAAGGAACCATCCCGTATGAAGAGGATGTGGCACCGGCGGTGGGAAATGGAGATAGCCTGTGCGGGAGCTCCTGCAGTTGCATGGAATGCGCTTATCGCACCTATTGATGGTCAGAGACGAAAATTGGTTAGACAGTTCGCTCAGCGAATGGAGAAGAACTGGAGGACACCCTATCTTGAAATTCATGAAAAACACTATTTAACCTTAGAAAAGGAAACTGGAAATAAACTAATATAACTCTTTTGATTGCTTCCGCTGAACTCGTATTCATTCATTATTCTTTCTTTTATTATTTTTATTGGAGTATTTGGGCTCCTATAATTCTTTAATTAATTTATTGAACATTTATTGCTCTTGATTGTCTATATTTGTATTTATTATTGTTGATAGACTAAAACCATGGATCCTATGATGGATCACTCCCACAGGTTGTCGGGCGGGTAACCGAGACCGGCGGGGGGGTTGTGACACTTAACCCTATTGATTATCCACATATAATAGACGGGAAGCTCTCATGTCCTCTCATTGGTTGTCTACTGAGCGCCCATGAGCCCAAGCTATTATGATGCGACCCTACCAATGAATGGCCCCCACAATGTGGTTGTGTCCTCTCACAGGTTGGCTACCCGTTTTGAGCGCCCACACCCCACATTGTTGCCACGGGTCACTCTGCATCAATACCCACACTGATAGGGTATGATATGATGGAGTTTCTAACCAAACACAACTAGACTTCCTAGTTATGACATCCAATGATCATGAAAAGTGCCAAGGGGCATCATAGGATTGTGTCACATACCACCTCCACTAATGTCCCAAGATAAAAACACCCGAATGGGATTCCCCAGTTCACAATCACAACCTATATTCGCATTACAATATGATTCCAATCACGTTATCATGTCACAATTCATTCCAAATCCAAACAGCCACATATTTAACAGATATGCATAATATCATTGATCAACTATATTCTGAAATTATAGAGTCATAGTAATCATTCTTAAACCCTAAAACAACAATATGAAAACATACATTCAAGTTCTATAACAAACAAGAATGTAACTAGAGTTATGTGTAAGTGAACGTCCTCACCTTGTTGTTGATTTACAACCTTTGTAAAGTAGGTTAAAGACAAATATAGTGTCTTTTTGAAGCAATCGGGTTACGGGTCGGGCTATCTTGGAGAAGTTTTTGATAAATCACCTGTAAAAAATTGCATGACCAAGAAAACCTCAAAGTAACTTTAGGTTAGTAGTAGGAGGTAAACTAAAAATAACATATATTTTTGCACAATCCACCTTTATGCCCTTAGCTGAGATTTTATGCCCCAATACAATCCCCTCTTGCACTGTAAAATAACATTTTTCCCAATGTAAAACCAAACTACTATCTTCACATCTTTGTAATACCTTCTCTAAATTATACATGCAAATATCAAAATCATAACCAAAAACATAAAATCATCCACAAAAAATTCTATTCTAGTCTCTATTATGTCTTTGTTTGCATGTATTGCTGAAAAGTGGCAGGTGCATTGCATAGGCTGAATGGCATCCTCCTATAGGAAAAAGTGCCATATGAGCATGTAAATATGGTCTTCTCCTGAGCCCCAGGAGCTATGGGAACGTGAAAATATCCTGGATAACCATCTAGGAAGCAATAGTATTCATGATAGGCTAATTGTTCAAGCATCTGATCAATAAAAGGTAAGGGAAAATGGTCTTTATGGGCAGCGTCTTTCAACTTCCTATAGTTGATGCATACCCTCCAACCTGTGACTGCCCTAGTAGGGATGCATTCATGGTTATCATTCTTTACCACAATTATCTCATCTTTCTTAGGTACTACCTGTATTGGACTAACCCATGAACTGTTCGAAATTGGGTAAATAATACATGCATCCAAGAGTTTAATTACTTCCTTCTTGACAACTTCTTGCATTGCAATGTTCAATCTCCTTTGACGTTGTACAACAGACTTGTGCCCTTCTTCCATAAAATTTTATGTGTACAAATGGAAGAGCTTATTCTTTTTATATCAGCGATCCCCCATCCTATTGCCTTTTCATGCTCCTTGAGTACCTGCAGTAGTCGCTCCTCCAAATCACTTGTCAAAAATGAAGAAATTATTATAGGTAGAGATTTATCATATAAGAAAACATATTTTAGATGGTTTGGAGAGGTTTTAATTCCAAAGAGGGGGGCTCCTCAATAGAGTGTTTGGGCTTAGGTCCTTCCTTCGCTAACTCAGTCTAGCGAGGCACAAATTGCCTAGTAAAAGGCTTTACTGAATTTAACTCATGTAATATTGTTCACACCTCTTGTAACCCATACTCATCACAAGCAGTAGTTAAAGCTAATTCTAGAGGGTCATGGTCCAACAATGCTTGGGGTAGGGACTGGATAATCTCATTGATGACATCTACTCTAAAATAGTCCATATGTTTACTAGGGTGGTGTATAGCTTTAAAGACATTAAATGTGACATTTTCATCTTTCACCGTAAGTGTCAATTTTTCTTGTTGCACATCAATCAAAGCTCTTCCCATAGCTAAGAATGGTCATTCCAAAATAATGAAAACTTCAAAGTCCTCTTTTGTCTCAAGTACCACAGAATCAACAATAAAGATATATTTGTCAACTTTCACTAGCTCATCCTCTAAAATTCCGCATGGCTACTTGATGGATCGGTCTATCAGTAGCAAGGATATCCTAGTTGGTTTAACATCCATAATCCCCAAATTTTCATACAATGAATAAGACATCAAATTAATTGAAGCTCTTAAATCACACAAAGCGTTATAAATAAAAGATCACCAATCTGGCAAGTGATAATAAAATTCCCTGAATCTTTCCTTTTTTGTGGAAGCTTATGTTGAAGGATCGCTGAACACCCTCGTTCAACTTGATAGTTTCAAATCTCCTCTTCTTTGCAATGACCTCCTTCAAAAATTTCGCATGGCTCAGCATTTAGGAGATTGCATTTACTACAGGAATGTTAATTTTAATTTTCTAGGAGACATCTAAAAATTTGAGGAACTAGAAGTCCTCTTTCATTTTAATAAGGCTACTAGGAAAAGGAGTAGAAGAAATATTAGATGGGTCGGGGGGCAAGTTAGGGGTAGAAGCATCTAAATAAATAGGTCTAGAGTTGTCATGTTTCTCTGGCTGCCTTTTTCTCGCCTCCTCCGCTGTTACATTAAGAATGTTTATTTTTCTACCACTTCTGAATGTGATGGGTTGTGCTCTCTCCAGTGGTTTGGTTTAGTGTTGCTAGGTAGACCTCCATATGGGGGTTCAGAGATTTACTTGGAGAATTGGCTTATTTGCTTCTCAAGATTGTGTACGGATACATCTTGGTTTTGGAAGTGCACCTCTACACTCCTCATGAACTCAATGGAAGTCTTTGTCATTTCATTAGAAATATTTGCTATTTGCATTATAATCACTTCCAAATGATTGTTTGAGGGGTGCTACCTTCGGTTCTTGTCTTTGTTGCCCTTGATTTTTCCATATAAAATTTGGGTGGTTCCTCTACCCTGGATTGTAAGTATTTTTGTAGGGGTTGCCTTCAGGATTCCTGCCAAAATTATTTGAAACAAAATTAGCATTTTCTGAAGAATCATTAGAATATGTATCAAAATCATGGCTACCACTACTCAAATCACAAGAACCCCCTGAATTTTAGAAACAATTAGATTTTCAACTCTTCTTCCAAGCATTTCTAGTTTGGCATTGAATTTCGCTTCTATTGCAGCCATGGTATCAACCTTATACACCCCTTGCAACTCTACCCCTTGGCTGTCTATAAAATAGCCACTAGTAGGAGTTAGTTGCCATATCGTCCACCAATTCATCGACCTTATTTAATTCTTTGTTATGGATTAATGACCCTTTTGCAACCGCATCTATGATGGACTTGAATTGCCCTTTTAACCCATTGTAGAAATTCTGTATGATCATTCTATTGGGGAAGACTGATGTGGGTATCTTCACAAGTATTATTTGAAATGCTCCCATGTCTCATGTAAAGACTCTCCTCTCTGCACAAAAGTAATATTGTTATTACACAACTTAGCAGATTTAACAAGGGGAAAAAATTTATTTTAGAACTTTTGAACCAAAGAATCCCAAGTCGTAATGAATCTACAGGTAGGGACTATAGCCATGTTTTCACTTTGTCATGCAAAGAGAAAGGGAAGAGTCTTAGATGGATGGTGTCTTCGCTAACTCCATTGTACTTGATAGTGTCACAAATTTCTAGGAATGCCTCTAAGTATGCATTAGGGTCTTCACTAGCCAATCCATAAAATTGCACTACATTTTGAAGAATCTAAATAAAAGCGGGTTTCAATTCAAAATTGTTTACTTTGATTGCAGGGCTTCTAATGCTTGATAGTGGGGCTATGACAGGAGGGTTATTGTGATCTCTCAAAGTCCTCTAGGTGCTGCTCGTGCTAGGTTCTATAGCCCATTATTTGGTAGATTATCCTGGTGATTTACATCTTCCATCGCTTCATGTTCTCCAAGAACAACTTCAAGAATAATTTTTCAGGTTGCTGACTTTTTCTCCCTCTTCAGAAGGTTCTCTCAATCTCTAGATCAAAGTTGTTGTTGGGTTACCAGATCTTTGAGTTATGCATTAGTGAAACCTAAAAAATAAGGCCACACTATGAGTGAACACGGATTAGATAAGATAAGTTTAGAAGTGAACAGAAACTTTAGAGGTTATGGTTTAGATGATTATGTTTAATAGAAAAATATTCCAAACCTAAACAGAAACTAAAACACTCCATAGACAACTGAACTAAAAGCTCAAACAAATAGAAGAAAAAAAATTCAGAACTAAAGAGAAGCAAGATTAAGAAAGAAGAAAAAAAATTCAGACTAGACAAGAACAATGCATAAAACGACTGACTTATAAGACAACAATACCCTAAACGCAAGAGGTCACTAAAAGAATGAAGAATAAATAAATAAAAACTCAGAGCAAAAGAAAATCAGAATTATCATGAAAGAAAGAACTGAGCAAGATTTGAAACGAAATAGAAGGACATAAAAATCATAAATTCTAGAAAAAAAATCTAACCCAAATAGCAGCAACAAAAAGAAAGGGGGGAAAACACGCTACAGGAAAAACCAGAATTTTAACGAACCAAAAACTAGATTAACAGAGTGTAGTTTTAGTTAATAACAACTTTAATGCTCATCAATCTAAAGCAATGGCACCAAAAACTTGTCACGTTCATACTCACAAGTGCACAAGGCCGCTCAAGTAATATAGAAGTAAGAGGTATGTTATTCCCACATGGATTTGAAAGTGTCAAATTACCTACCAACTTCAAAAACACTTATAATTTATCTAGTGGTCAAAACTGAGAATTAGCTATTGATTATACTAACATAATCACAAAGAAGAATCCTAAGCAAATCAATTAAAAAAGACACTAGAATTTTGAATTCACTAAACATGTCATTAACTATCTGTCCATCCCCTTCATACAATCAATTAACTCTACTTTTGCCAACAAGATTACTAAATTAGATCACCCCAACTGTTATGCTTAGAGGTCCCTAACACACCAAATCGCTCCTACCTTTTATGCATAGAAAATCAATTCAATGCATTGCATGAAACATAAAATCCCTAAAGAATGTAGAACAAACCGTCTAACTTGTCACGCATTAGATGTAGTTTATTATTCTTCAACCTTAGGTCTAGCATACATTCTCCACCGTTACATGTATAAAAGCATACCACGGAATTCATGAATATTGATCAAGCATTCAGACATTAAGAACAAAATTGAAGAAAGCAAAGAGTAAAGGATTCTATTGCATGAAAGAAAGAATTTAATAAATTAATTTAGTCAGGATCTATCTACATTCTAGCAATAGAAGTTTAGAACATTATAAGAGAAGAAGAAGAAGAAGAAATTAAGGAAAACATCACTCTAGAAAAAGAAAAAATCCAGCCCGGGCAACAACTACTCTAATACTCCTCTGATGCTCCTCAAAACGTCTCTAGTAGCTCTTCCTTTATAAAATAATTCCTTATGGTCAGATTTTTCTCCCCTAGGGATTTCCTAGATTACATGGGATGTGATTCATTGACTCAATCTAACACAATTTGAAAACAGACTCTTGAGTTCTTAATCTGACTCAATCAAGAAATTTGCTTTTCTAGGTGGTGTATAAATTGCACTGACTTCTATAGCTCAAATGCACAATCCCACCACTAATTTTGAATATCAAGAAGTCATGAGGCTCTTGTCCAAAAATCAGCTCGATTGAACTACGAATTGTCATTCAATGAAAGACTTTATCAAAACTAGGCAGAGCACACTCAAAAACATGATTTTTCTCTCTTCCTTCTATAAATAGGATTTTTTTTCCTCATTTTCCTTCTTTGATCAACCTTCAGACTCTACCAATTGCTCCAAGAAAATTTTAGTTGTTGAAGGAGTCCAAGTATTGAGATGATTCATTACAAGCACAAATAATAAATTTGAATCATGATTTTCAAGATAAATATAAATTACCAAAGTTACTTAAATTCAGGGAAAGTGCATCAAATACTTATTTGCATGCGATATTAAGGTAAAATGATAAAAACTATTGCGAACACATGAAAATATATCCAGTTAATTATTTTGAAATAGTATACATGAAATGAATTTATCAATTGTCTATGTTATAACATTTGTTTCTATACAACAATGTGTTTTCTTTCACAGTGTACCTATAAAATATCCCAACTCTTGATTATTTTTCTTTAGCTTCAATAGAAGGGAAATATATCTAGATTTAAAGAGTGAAAAAAACTTAAATCTCGTGGGGTTTGATTCCTATACCTCAAAGAGGAGAGCTTCACACCATTACATGGTGGAAACTCACCTTTAAGACCATGGTGGACCCTCTCCATGTTAATGATATGAAGGCCAGATACACCATATGTAAATGTGTGATGCAATATTGTTCCCAACATGGATCCTCCTAGGTTACATTTAATCACTTGGATTGTCTTTTACTATGGTTGGGACAACACTGTATGCTGAGTGGTGGCAACAACCTGAAGGAAATTTTTGTCTAAAGAAAAAGATAAAGGATAGGATGGCGCTCCGTAGGGGTTGCAATTGTCTCATTTTCGCATGTATGATTTATGTACCATATATTTCATTGGCGCTGAATAAACAGCGTTTTATCCTAAGAAAGGGAAAAAAATAAATCATACTACTATTATAAAAGCATGAACTCAAAAGACATGGCTACATTTTGGTTTTCTTAAATACCTTTATGTATTCAATTAATTAAAACTTTAAGTCACTAATAAATGATGTCTGAAATTGTAAATTTCATTCACAAATATATTAATAGTTACAATTATTATTACTGAATAATTAGGTGACTACATTTTGGTTTCCTTAAATACCCTTATGTATTCAATTAATTAGAACTTCAAGTCACTAATAAATGATGTCTGAAATTGTAAATTTTATTTACAAATATATTAATAGTTACAATTATTATAAATGAATAATTAGTTGAAATTAATACTATCATATCTACCCCTCCCTATTGAAAATACAAACAATTTTAAATACAAATTAATTTTTTTTTTTTTTTTTTGGATGAGGTTCATCCGGGCCAGCTTACGCGCACCATGATTACTTCCTCAAGGGAGATTTTATATATATATAATTAATGCCGCCGAACAGGTGCGAACCCAAGACCTCCCCTAGGGAAGTTGAGCCTTGCATATTTTCAAATCTCTTGAAATCATTGTGAAGCGATAATATTAATATAATAAATAATGCTAAGATATCCAATATCTTAAAACTTCTTTATTTATTTTCTTTTAAATTATATTTTTTCCAACATTTTAGGTCTCTTGGAATTCTTTTTACCAAAAAAATAATAATAAAAAAATATTGAAATTCTTATTTTTCCTCTCATGGGAACGTTTTGAATTTCTTTGCAAATTCCTTTTTACGTTTTAAATTACCCTTATTAAATTTCTCTACAAAATCTTTTATTTTTTGAATTACGTTTTTACATATTCAGATATTCCTTCTCTTCTTGACGCTTTGACTATATTTAATTCTGTTGAATAATTTTCCTAAACTTCTAATAGGGCCAGTGCTCAACTGAACTCAATGTTAATATCTTTCCAGCTTTTGCATATTTTTTAGTGCTCTCAAACAAGTCCTAATATCCCAAACACGTTGCTTCATCATTTACTACTAAGACATTTGCACCTCTATTGCAAACTCTAATCCTACTTCCTACCTAGCCCATCCTCTTGTGTGTGCTGAAATTCCTAAGAATGAGTTGGAGGTTTATATTTTCATCTCTTATATGAATTTCTATCCATCATCATGACTTTTGACTATTTGCTAACTCTATGGCATTTTGATAATCAGATAAAATAGATTTTGTTGTTCACATTCTTAATTATGTTTTACTACTAGAAGCTCTAGCGAAATTGCTGCGTTGAAATACTAATGACAGCCATGATATGTTTTTTAAACATTTTCCTTATGCTTCTACATTTTCACTCTTGCATCAGTGGCTGACGCCGAGTAATCTAAAGTTTGCCATATGATATGCTCTTTTGGTATCGGCAATACGATATGCTTTAGATGAGAAGCTTATGCGGTTAGGGTAGAATCGAATGAATCCATATCAGATTGACCTCAATTTAACAATCCAAATGAAGCTTTTTCGTCATCTTTATCATATGATTTCAAACCAAACCAATTAGATCGGATCAATCTGGTTGGGTTTGCTTATGATCCTGCCGTGTCATACAGAAACCGATCCCTTATTGTTAACATCAATTAGTACGAATTTGGGTCGTTTCATCAAAGTTGGAGCCAATTGGTTAGACGATTGCTACTTCACTTATTAAAATAGTATTAACAACTATTTCATAATGGAATTGAAAGAACACAAACAACCACGTTCAATAGATTATTGAGATAATACAACATTTAACTCCCATATTAGCTCTCTTCTAACACTTTATGTCAATATCTCAATCTTTTTTCTAATAATTTTTATTTGTTTAAAAAGAAAAGTATAAGTAGAGCTAAAAATTAGTTAAGTCAAATCATGCATCATTAAAAATCTATACTCTGCTTCAATCTAATTACATTAAGAGCAAAACGTTCACGCGCATTTTACGGGTGCGTTTTTACTAGTAAATGAATAAATTCATACATGATTGGTTCATGTCTCCCAACGACAGCCGTGCGTATTGCTCTATTTATTGCCTATAAATATATCTCCACCATTGTCATATATCACTAAATAACCTTCTTCATCTTCTAGTCACATTTCCCTCTCCTGTTACCAAATCTTTCATTTGGCATGGCATTATCTTCTTCACCTTTAGTGTTCCAGGTTCGAAGACACGAACCAGAGCTGATCACACCAGCTAAACCTACACCCTATGAATTCAAATATCTCTCTGACATTGATGACCAAGAGGGCTTTCGTTTCCAAATCCCAGTGATATATTTCTACCGAAACGAGCCAAAAATGAGAAGAAAGGACCCAGTGACAGTCATAAGGAAGGCATTAGCAGAAGCTCTAGTGTTTTACTATCCATTTGCCGGTAGGCTTAGAGAAATACATGGCCGGAAGCTGGTTGTGGAGTGCACCGGAGAAGGTGTCTTGTTCATTGAGGCCGATGCTGATGTGACGCTTGAGCAGTTCGGCGATGCGTTGCTGCCACCGTTTCCTTGTTTTGAGGAGCTCTTATACGAGGTCCCTGGATCAAGCGATGTCCTTGACTCCCCTCTGTTATTGATTCAAGTTACTCGTTTAATGTGTGGTGGATTCGTCTTCGCTATTCGGTTAAACCATACCATGAGCGATGCTGATGGCTTGGCTCAGTTCCTGTCAACCGTCGGAGAGATGGCACGCGGAGCACAAGCTCCATCAGTGCCACCCGTGTGGAAGAGAGAAATCTTCAACGCAAGGAACCCTCACCCATCTGGTGTGACCTTCTTGCACCCTGAGTACAATGAAGTTTCGGATGCCAATGGCACACTCGCCATCTCTATTGACAACGCAAACATGGCCTACCGCTCCTTCTTCTTTGGACCATCTGAGATGGGGGCTTTGCGTATGCACCTTCCCTTCGCGTTTTGCTATAGTCAAGCGCAATTAATGCGCTTGACGGTTAAGCGCACCGTCCGATCTAATCGGACGGTGCGCTTTATCTTTTCATTAAAATAATCAAAAAATCTCTTAAAGCATGGGTTTTGGTATTCGGTTCGGTCTAATGCATGAATTCGGTTCAACTTGGGCGGTTCGATCAAACGTTTTATACCTGTGTCAAATACGTAGATACGAATTCAAAAACCACTCAAATATTCAAAATGTTTTGAAAAAACACAAAACGAAACCGCCCAACCCTCATTTCGTGATTTCGATTTCGAGGTCCGACGAATCTGGAGAAGAAGAAGAAGAAGAGGAGGAAGCAGGAGGTTGAACAATAATCTTGCTGCTTGGTTTTCCAGATTACCTGAATGGACGATCTGGGTTCTGCTTGTGGCCCTGACTGTGTACAATTTGGTTGCCGTCTTGGCCCCTGGCGGGCCATTGAAGCTCTTGGTTGAGCTTGCTTCGAGCAGGGAGGAAGAACTTCCGGCTCTGGTGTATGAAGCTCGCACTACCGTATAGTCGAACCATGGGAGCCGTGGATCGTCGACGGCTGCTGTCTAGGACTTATAGTCGCTAGGTCGTCGAAGTCAGGTTCTGTTGAAGTTGCACCGCCAACGAAAATCGTCTTGGAGTGGTCGATGCTGCAAATCTTCGGCCTCGACAGGCAGATGACGGGATTGTAGATGCAGAGTCATCCCTTTTGGTTAGCTCCGTTGAGAGAATGCCTACGATCAGTGCAGGTTTTGAGTCTGACTACTCCACAGAGAATGTTGGGTCACTACAAGCTCAACTGTATGACAATCAACATACTGAGATTGTTGTTGATGAGGAAATGTCACCCCTTGTTAACATGCGTTTGGGAAGTGAGCGCATTAATGGCGTAGGACCCAAGCAAAATTGCATCTCTGCCAGCGGCGACGGTTATTGACGAGGATCAAGCGTCTCTTGAGAAATCCTTGTTTCCCTTTTTCACGTACGCTCGTTCTTCTCGTCTCCAGGTTTTATTTTTAAAGAAAATCGCCATGGCTCTGTAAATCTAGTCTGTGGCCTGCCTCTTATTTTATTTTCCTTACTGTAGGGGGAAAAATAAAAGGTTTTGTGGTAATACAACAATTTAATTTGGATTCTCTGACTTGTTCCCTGTGGTGGAGGGGATCAGATCGTAGTCTCTAATTTGTCCATAGCAAGAAAGAAAAAATGATCAAGTTCATGAAGGATTTTTTTCCCCATTCAATGGATTCTTTCTCTGTGTGTGTGGAGTTTATTTCCCACTAAATTACGGGATTCAGTGGTATACAGGTGTGTGTGAATGTTATCTGTTCTTCATGTTGCTCACATACTACCAAGTGCACTAATGACTGTCAACTGAGGACAATGATATCAACTGCCAACTGTCCATGCTCTCCAGCTTAATAGGTTTAGCTTATTTGATGAGAACCTTGAAAATTTGAATTAGTTTGCTGCCTTTTGGTTTTTGGTTTTCAATCCAATGTAGGATGCATTTGAGCAGGATGACTTTGAAGGCTGAATTTTCATTATTGCTTTTTCCTAGTCTTCTTTTTCACAATACTAACCACATTTTTATGAAATTAGTGGTGGCATCCCACATTATTTCCCACAGTTCGAACCCGGTCCAATTTAGCAGGTGTGGCTCACTTCCATTTCGTCTTTTCAGTCTTTGCTACTGGTCAATTTATCATTCCTCTTATTTTCTTGTTTTACAATAATTGGACTTTATGTGCTGTCATGAGTATTGAGTGGGTCTGCACTCCATGAAGGCACGAAATCAAATAAGTTTTCACGGTTTCCATCTCTAGTTGTATTGATACCTAAGCCAAAAGCAAAGGTCATTAATAAATAGCTCTAGATAATGAAGATATTATCAACATAGTGTGGACTTAAGGATCTATATCATTGCATGTGATATAGTAGGGGTTAGTTTGTACCTTTCATGATATCGCAGATTCCTACCAGATGAAAGCATGCATCTCTGGGAAAGATTGTCCTTCCTTCTGTTGGATAAACTATTTTTAAATGTTCTCTTATGTTATAATGATAGAGAACTTGAATTATTGTTCTACAATTTGCCAATGCTGATTTTCTTTAGCAAAGAATTGGTTGATCCTGGTTTTTGCATCTGGAAAACTGGTTCAAGTGCAATGCTTTCAGTTTTTAGTCAATGTCTAATTTTTGTCTTGATTTCTAGTGATACTCCTTTTATTCTGATGTATTATTCATTTTTTGTAACAGCATGGGTTTGCAAGGAACATGAATTGGTCTATTGTTGATTTTTCAAATGCGGATGGAAATCCCATCGTAACTCTGGAACTAAGGGATGCTCCTTACAGCCATTCCATGTGGGATTTCAGTTTCCAAGCTTTATACATGGTCAGTATTTACATGAATTCAGTAGTTCTCTAATTTTCTTTATTTTTTGTTCTGCTTTGAAACCTAACTTAGAGTTTTTATCTTTATGGTTTGCAATTTCAATTCCTTTGCAGGTCAGGTTGAACCCAAAGAGCCTTTCAACAGAGCTGACAATAAAAAATACAGATTCTAAGCCCTTCTCGTTTAATACTGCGTTGCACACTTACTTCAGTGTAAGACTCCTAATTCCATTCGGAGGTGCTAATAGGGGGCCAGAGGGAGTTGCTAAATTCATGTTTTCTGTTAAGGCATGAATCGGGTTGAATGTGGATTAGTTTAATGCAGATCCAAATTTAGATTCTGATCTATTTCAAGCCATATAGTGTCTGGATCTAGATCCAATGTAACCCATACTAGCTAATGCACATCGATTGTAACTTAAACTGTCAAAAATATCAATTGGATATGGGTTGGATCTTGATAGTTTTGCTTCATTCCATTGTTTGGGGAAAATGTGAAAAAGACTACTAACCTATGTCTGGATCTGACTTTAGCACAGATATATAATATATATATATATATATATATATATATATATATATATATATATATATATATATATATATATATATATATATATATATATATATAATCTTCAGATCCAAGATAGATATACAGATATAAATCAGAATGGATCATTTAGTTGTAGCCTTTTTGTTTTGTCTTAGTCGCTGGATTGTTTGTTAAACAAATAAGTGATTCATGATGCATATGTAGAATTCTACAGGGATCCGTAACAGGGGCATCAATAAAATCTCTCAAGGGTTGCAAAACATTGAACAAGGATCCAGACCCTAAAATTCCTGTGGAGAGCATTGAGGATAGGTTTGTATTCTCTTTGTCGTAACTATACAGTTTTCTCTAATAAATGCATGCCCCGTTGTTTTGTAAAAGGTTGTTGGGTGAATCTACATTGATCACATTTTATACAATTCGGAAAACACTTATGGCTGAATTTACTTGGTACCTTGCAATAGAAACATCTCAATTATTAATCATAGTCCATTCATTCCTTAAAAAATAAATAAATAAATAAACTGAAGGGACTCAGTGTGCATGACAGGAAAGGGCAAACCCAGTGCAAAAGGCTTCCTCACAAGCAGTTTAATTTGGGTTTGGGCGGGGGTGGGTGTAAGGGTGGTGATGCAGCCTTACCCAAACAATTTTTGCTGAGATGCTGCTCCGATACCTTGACTTCAGGCCACAACTGTAGTCCACTGACCGTTGTGCCAAGGCCTGCCCCTTAGTGCATAGCAACTCATAGAAGTACCAATCAGCCTATCATCAGAAAGTAAATAAAGCCTTGAAAATTTTCCTGAAAAGTCAACATGTGAAAGGTGATTTTTGCAGCTGGAAATGGTTTTGGGAAGGTGCCTAAAAATTTGACATGCGATTAGCCATGGGGATCTCTTATCCATGCAGCAGTTAAAATGGTCTTTTTCATCTGTCTGTGCTGATCAATTACAGTTAAGCTTGGCTAGTTGAGCTGGGGAGCTAACCTTTTCCATTAGTCTGTGACTAAATGCGTACATACTTTCTATGTGGTAGTTGACATTTCCTTAACTGAAATCTTCCCTCTGTTGTACAACTTACATACTTTATAAAGGAAGTTACCATTTTGATGGATAAAGAACTCATTTTAGAGGCACCAACTTCTGTTTTAATATGAAGTATGAGCAGTATACATTTTATTACTTCCTAAATTCTGACTCTCTTTTTTCCCCACAATTCAGGGATGTGATCACTTTTCCAGGTTTTGTAGATTGTGTGTACCTCAACGCTCCTAGTCAGATAGAACTTAACAATGGATTGGGAGAAACAATTACCCTTAAGAATACCAAGTACATGAATACAACCCATAATGTTCTTGCATTTTCAACATTTAATGTTTTCCTGAAAGGAAAATGGGGGAACAATCATGTATCTTATTCTTTTTGTACACTTCTGTTTTCTGTGCAGTTGGTCAGATTGTGTTTTGTGGAACCCTCATTTAACGATGGAACACTGCTACAAGGATTTTGTGTGTGTTGAAAATGCGAAGGTACCGAATCATCTGATGATTTCTTTTGTTTCCTGAATTGCAGAGTACACTATTCTTATCATAAAATGTCTTTTGTGTTGTGCAGCTTGCCTTCTACACACTCAACTCATCACGGTCTGCTTATCAGGCTATAACATTCAATCCTCATTTCTTTGATGTTTATACAATACTAGCAGTCCAGGTGCGATGTAGCATTTTCTTGAAGGTATGACTTTCCTCACCTCTAAATTCAGATTATGATTTGTGTCTTAGTTACTGCATTGGAGCATCATGCCACCTGTTACTTAATTTTCTACGGAAAGAGCCAGTCAGAAGAGGACCCAAATCCAACAACTAAGAAACAAAGTGTGGAACAAGGACAAGATTCAGCTCATATTGATAATAATGCTGCACTATTAGGTTTGTATTTTGCAGACTGTCGTCTTCTTTCAGCCAGTAACTTCGATTTGGCTTCCTATTTTGCAGACCATCGTCGTCGAGTTCTGGTGATTTGTTGAGCTTCGATTTGGCTTCACACCCATTTCTGCAAAAAAGGTAACATTTTTATTCGATGCCTTCACTGCAATGGTATGAGACCTCTGGTTTCTTGAAGCATTTGCCTAGGTATGAGATCTCTAGTTTTCTGTTGCGGGGGTTTCGATTTGGCTTCACACCCATGAGTCATCTCTTTCAGGCAAACATACACATACAACGACATTGTGTTTTGGGGCTTTCTGGTTTCCAGTTTGTGAGTTACTCAAGATTCTCTCTTTTCTCAGTTTCCTCTATTACAGAATTTGGGTTTTCAGGATTACTTCCAGTCCAGACTTTGGTTTGTTTTTAGAACCCTAGTGCTATAATATAAATCATTGACCTAGAGGTCTGTCCTAAATTCCAGACAAATTTATTGGGTGCATTTAATTTGAGCTTTACCGTTCCTTAGATCCACCCATGAGATCACTCTAACCCCCAATTTGATCCTTAACTGCTTTATCTGATCATTCCCATTTTTGCATGGGTTCATTAAAATTCTCCTAGTATTCATTGCTTAATATGTGCAAGTGTACGATTGCCATTTATGTCATGAGCTGTTAATTTGTATGATTTGTGTACCTTTAAGTTATTTCTAAATCATACTTGCTGAAAGCTTTTATATCTCTTATTTAATTAGAGAGTGTTATGTGTTTGAGTACTTTGCTTCTTTAAATTATAAGCCTCATCTATCTACCAAAGTCTTTGTGATTGGATGCTACATTGTGATAAAAACTCCACATTTGAAATGTTGTTACTGATATAAAATTATTTTTGACACTCTTGGTCTGCTTTTGTATTTATTGGTAGGATCAAGCTTCCCTCTGGTTCCAAAAAGATTGTACCAACCGGGTGCAGAGCTATGATTGGGCAAGTTGCAGTTGGAGGCAACTGAGAAACCCATGCTCAAGGCTGGAAATGCATACATATTCTTGTTTTTCATATATCCTTGCAGCTACCTTCAGGATTTTTTTACTTTGAAGTTTTGTAGTAAGAGGATTCAGTTAGTTTTGATATTGCCTTGAGACCTCAAGTAATGTTAATGGTGCATCATCATTTAAGATTTATTCTAATGTTATATACTGGTATTTTCTTATAAACATTGTCCACTGAACGATTTTCCTTTTGAATTGCTTACTTTTTTGATTATGCGTTGTTTTTGCAGTTTGCTGCTGGGATGTGGCTGATTGAAATGCTTTGATCTATCTTGTGGATGACAAGTAGTTGATCTAATCCATGTTGTCAAGTGGTGAGTTGGTTCCTCTTCAATATTCCATCAAAACTAAGTGGTATTTTTCTGCTCCAGTGAATTTAAATGAAGGTCTACACGCATATGGCAGCTTATGTATAGTTCATGGTTGAACTGAACACAGTGGATTTATGGGTTTTTGGGCTTTTTTTGGATCGTTCGAGGCATTCTTTTGGGTTTGCTCATGATTGGTCTTGGATTGTGTGAAACTTTTCAGGTCTTCCATTTGTGATCGGATTGATAAGCTAGTTTTTTGTGCTTCCATTCATCATCTTTGGTGATAGTGCAATCTCCAAAGATGGACTTTCAAATCCTGCTCTTCAGACATGATTTGGAATGTCATCTATTTTGACGTTTCTTTTAGATTGTTAGCTTACCTCCATCCTCATGTTGATGATACCCCAAGGAACAGATTCATTGTTGTATTTGGGTCTTAACTCCTTATTTCGGTCTTCCTATTAAAGACCTTGTATTCTTTTTTCTGTTCTTTAATATAATTATTCATTCATCCAAAAAAAAATAGCTTTGGCTAGATATATTAGTTCATAACAGTGCAGAATAAGTCAGTAGTAAGTATCAAATCATTCATGATTTTCTAACTGTTACATGCATCAATAAATAAAGTATTTCTTGAATGTCTATTGTGGTCTCCATTTTTTCTTCTTTTTTTTTTTTTTGGGGGGGGGGGGGACTGATCACTCATTAAACATTTATTTGTTTTCACTTTCATTCACCTCACTTTGAAGACCTAATTTTTATTTTCCTTCCCCACATTCCTAACAACCACACGAGGATGCTTATTTAGTAGTATGTAGTTGTAACATCTGTTGGGAATTAATGACATAAAGTTGATGCCTCCCGCTTAACTATCAATGTTCTAATCATTTTTATGTGCAGATAACCTGAAAGAGAAAAGCTTTGTGCTAGTTATGTATACATCTTTGACTTCCATCTGTGTTGGTTCTTTTTCTTTCTACAGATGAGCATTGGGAGAAATGGAAGGACATTATTGACGTTACTGATAAGATAACATACAGCTTCCATGTGAGTGGAGTTTGGTGATGAATGCTAACATTACATCCTTATTTGATACCATCTCCATCTCATGCTTATTGATTGTCCTCTTTCTAACCCATGAGTCACCCATTTGCGTATTGCAGGATGATTCAAGGAGTCAAAAATCAACTAGAGGCCGATACAATGTGTGAGGAAACAATTTTGGCTTCTTTTTTTGATGCAGTGTGAGAACAATTTTGGCTTCTTGTTTTTGGGTTTGGGATTTCTCTTTTGGGGTTTTGGGTTGAGGAGTGCTCTAAGATGTAAATTGGGATGACAATTTTACTATCATTTTTCTTGTTGATCTGCTACACAAAAAGCTACCTGGAGTCTGTATTGTAAAACAACTTATTCTACTATGTACTATTATGCTTTGTCAGTGTCTTCTTCTGTGGTGATTTCCATACGATTAAGATTTATAAAATTGAACATTTGTCTGTTTTGGTCGTTTTCCCACCTCTATCATTTTATAATGTGGACAATGACCTATATATGTAATGGCTTTTGCACCAGCTGCTCTGGATCTACTTGAGAAATTCCCCTTGGCCAATCAAAACGGAGTAGTGATGTCTTTTAGTTTAGAATACACTTTGGAGGAAATTGACATACTTTGAAATTACGTTTCTTTTTAAACGGAATGATGAAACGGAGTCGTTCCGTTTAAACTGAAACCATTCCGTTTTGTCTATGAGTCTTATGAAACGGAGTAGTTTCGTTTAAACAGAAACCATTCCGTTTGGTATATGAATTTTATGAAACGGATCGGTGAAAAGAAAGTAGAAGTTGCAAACCTTGTTGCTCCAAAGCTTCCTGTCCTCATAAGATTCTAACTTTTCAAGTTCAGTCCTCTTGTGTTGGCATCCCATAGATAGCTGCAACATAAGAAAAGCTTATCAAAAAAAACAAAAAAATCATGTTTAAGCTATCAACTTTGCATGGCATGTAAGTGAATCGGGCAGTTTCTGGATAATAGAACTTCATTTTAAAAATTCACTTGCCCAATCACATTTAAAGAAAACAAATTCAATTATTCAAGAACCGAGTTCTCAACATTGTCAATTTACACTGCCTATGGATCTCAATGAAACTTATGATGCCCCCCATCAATGCTATGGAGCTTTGAATATCATTCAGTATTGGTTGGATTGCAATTTTGCTACTGTCATGCGCCATTAATGCGGTCCAACTGTTAGATTTGAAAATGTAATAGAAATGGGTTGCATTCCATGATTGGTCCAACTCTCGATTAGTTATTATATTTTCAATCTGCAAGAGCCCGAACCTACTAGCTTCACTGATCATGTATGGTGGTAGTTATGAACGCCCATGTTGTATGGTGGCAGTTAAAGCACCAATCTTGTGAATCAAACGTAAATATTAGAACATTATAAATTGACCCCAATTTGAAATACAGTTAAAATATAACTTTTATTTTAACCAAGTTAGTAAAGTCGTCGATGGCCGTACAACCAGGGAATTCAAGAATGCCATGTGTTATTGTTTCAACCGCATTTTGGAGAAAATGGAATTTGTGTTTAAAGTTGGTAATGCATGTGAGACCCAGACGGAAGACCGTCTGGATTTAGTAGTCTAGCAAGAATTTCCGTCTGCCCTACTGGTGTTTGAAATATAAAATCAGAAAACCAACTGGTTCCTTTTTAAACGGAACCACCCCGTTTCAGAAGACTCATTTACCAAACGGAGTGGTTCCTTTTTAAACGGAACCAACCCGTTTTAACATAGACGAAACGGAATGGTTCCGTTTTAAAAGGAACCACTCCGTTTCATAAGACTTACAGACGAAACGGAATGGTTCCTTTTTAAACGGAATCCCTAACACGCGGAATTTCCCTTTTAAAGCCACTCCGTTCCCGGAATGGTTCCTTTTTAAGCGGAACCACTCCGTTTCGGAAGACTCATTTACCAAACGGAGTGGTTCCTTTTTAAACGGAACCAACCCGCTTTAACATAGACGAAACGGAATGGTTCCGTTTTAAAAGGAACCACTCCGTTTCATAAGACTCACAGACGAAACGGAATGGTTCCTTTTTAAACGGAATCACTCCGTTTCAGAAGACTCATTTACCAAACGGAATGGTTCCTTTTTAAACGGAACCAACCCGTTTTAACATAGACGAAACGGAATGGGTCCCTTTTAAAAGGAACCACTCCGTTTCTTAAGACTCACAGACGAAACGGAATGGTTCCTTTTTAAACGGAATCACTCCGTTTCAGAAGACTCATTTACCAAACGGAATGGTTCCTTTTTAAACGGAACCAACCCGTTTTAACATAGACGAAACGGAATGGGTCCCTTTTAAAAGGAACCACTCCGTTTCATAAGACCCAGTGTTAAAACGGAATGGTTCCTTTTTAAACGGAATCACTCCGTTTCAGAAGACTCATTTACCAAACGGAATGGTTCCTTTTTAAACGGAACCAACCCGTTTTAACATAGACGAAACGGAATGGGTCCCTTTTAAAAGGAACCACTCCGTTTCATAAGACCCAGTGATAAAACGGAATGGTTCCTTTTTAAACGGAATCACTCCGTTTCAGAAGACTCATTTACCAAACGGAATGGTTCCTTTTTAAACGGAACCAACCCGTTTTAACATAAACGAAACGGAATGGGTCCCTTTTAAAAGGAACCACTCCGTTTCATAAGACCCAGTGTTAAAACGGAATGGTTCCTTTTTAAACGGAACCACTCCGTTTCAGAAGACTCATTTACCAAACGGAATGGTTCCTTTTTAAACGGAACCAACCCGTTTTAACATAGACGAAACGGAATGGGTCCCTTTTAAAAGGAACCACTCCGTTTCATAAGACCCAGTGTTAAAACGGAATGGTTCCTTTTTAAACGGAATCACTCCGTTTCAGAAGACTCATTTACGAAACGGAGTGGTTCCTTTTTAAACGGAACCAATCCGTTTTAACATAGATGAAACGGAATGAGTCCGTTTTAAAAGGAACCACCCCGTTTCATAAGACTCACAGACGAAACAGGCTGGTTCCTTTTTAAACAAAACCACTCCATTTCGGAAGACTAATTTACCAAACGAAGTGGTTCCTTTTTAAACGGAACCAATCCGTTTTAAAATAGACGAAACGAAATTATTCCGTTTTTATAAGGAACCACTCCGTTTTATTAGACCCATAGACGAAACGTAATCATGCCTTTTTATACGGAACGACTCCGTTTCGTCATCCTCTATAGATAATACGGAATGGTTTCTGTTTAAACGGAACTACTCCGTTTCATAAGACCAATAGACGAAACGGAATGGTTTCTATTTAAACTGAACGACTTCGTGTCATCATTCCGTTTAAAAAGGAACGTAATTTCAAAGTATGTCCATTTCCTCCAAAGTGTGTTCTAAACAAAAAGACATCACATTCGACGGCTTTACTCACTTTGTTCATTGGAGACAAGTTAAATTTAAACTGTATTTGAAACAAAATATTTAAAATGTTTAATGAATTGATTTAAGCTTTATAGGAAATGCGGATCACATAGAACATAGGAGGCATCTCTCAGTTGGCTAATCCAATTTTCATACTCTACAGATGATCTTCCTCTACATCACATTTCTCATGTACATTTGACCCCAAACATCTAAAATGATAAATTTGTAGGATTTCATAATTTTTTTACAATCCAAAGTGTATGAAAGTGTATGAAGGCAATGTAGGTCCATGGCAAACAACTGCAACCACATAATTTGTTAGATAGACAGTGGTGAGAACCATATCACTCATTCACTCTAATATTGAGATGGCACATTACACGCAAAAATTAAAGCATAAACAACTTATTACAAATGAGTTTTGTTTCTTTCCAACACACCATTTTGAACCCATACACCTCTAGGGCAAGGTACAATCACAAGTACCACATACAACCTGCCATTGTTATTATTCAAAATCTTATTTTTCATGGTAATTAGTTGAAGGAAGAAGTTTTTTTAGATCCACTAGATAAGAATGTAGATTACAAGATAAGCAGGTTTCAAACTAGTTTCACAACCAATAAGATTTGAAACCTGCTTTAGTCTTTCTAAGGTGACCAAAGAAATTAAGAATTAATCAGAATCTTCTTCATTATCCTCAAAATCAGAATCACCAGCAGGTTCTTCCTCGCTCTCCCGAATCACCGATCACATAGGTGGCTGATCAAGGTAAGTACCAGGCTGCAAAATTAGAAAGAACGGCAACATCATAATTTGGTGGATATACAATTCCTAACTTCCAAATGCTGTTAATTAATATCTTTACTTTTTCAAAGTCGTCAATGTGGATCACTGAGATGATTAAACCTCAAATTGCCTGAGCCAACTCTTCCTTGCTTCAATCTTCTTCTTGCCGAATGCAAGCTCAATGGCTTCTCCATCTTGCTCATCTGCCCATAAAAATTCCTTCTTGTTCTTCTGAAGATCTTTGAAATATTCCTTGCCTTCTTTTGATGTGCTAGTACCCAACCCCTGCCCAGATAACAAAATGTGATTATAATTGAGATGGGACATGAAGTCAAAATGATTATTAAAACAGGCCAATTGCATACCTTCCAGTAACACATTTGAATTATTCAGCCAAATGCATCCATCTTTTGTACTTCAAAGAGCACATAGACCTTTAGACTTGGTATAAGCTTTGGAACTAAATCCGTCAATCAAGTTGCAAAAGATAAATAAATAGACCTATACATATGCTGTGGAATTCTCTGCAGATTTCACATTCAAAAAATAGATAAATAAATAGACAATACAGTATGAAAACTAACCAACTTTTTCATCCGCCGCTCCAGTAGTGTGATCCAGCTGAACCTGCAACCAAAGAAATTTCAATTCTCAACATTCAATCAAATAACTTGACTTTGATCGGTACATGAGATGTGAACTCACGACATTCCTTCTTCTAGGGTAGAAGGATATTGAGATACAATGTACTCTATAATGTCAGTTGAGCTCTATTAACATCGGTATGCAATATGCACCACACATTTTGTAATCGGATAACCATATAAAGTGGGAGGGAGGCAGGAGACAACACCTATCACTATCATCAGTTTCTTTTTTTTCAATGAAAAAATTAAGAATGAAGATACTCATACCCAGAGTGTTTAGGTCCTTTAGTTCATCAAGCTTGCAAATTGAAGCTATTTCATTATCTGTATAAAAATAATGGATAAGACAACAAAAATAAGAAAATAATAAGCAAAATCAATGTATGCACAAAAATAAACACAACGGAAGGCTCCTTTTCCAGACTAAGTTCTAGAATTCAAATTAAATGGTATAACTTGTCAAAGGATGTATTTCCTTAGTAAGGAACAAGAGGAAAAGCAAAAGGGGGAGGAGATATAGCAAGGCAGGACTAGTTTGAATCAATGAAAAATACCATTTAGGATCAGGGCCCGTAAGCTTATAAGTGACCTGACTTCATCCATTGCTTTCAACTTATTCCTCCCAGCATTTAAGACCTATCTAATTGAAGGAATTAATTAGATCTCATAGCCATGCTTCATGCCAAAATAAGGGATACAGAAATGGCTTTGAATGAAGATCCCTTAGGTTTTCTAATTCATTATCTTTTGTAAAAAGTTACTTTCCTCTCCAGCCAGACATCAAATGAATTCATACTTCCCGTCTGATTCAAAAAGATACTTTTTGCTTTTCTCCAGCTAAGAACCTCATGAAATAGAAAGAGATGCAATGGAAAAAGAAACAAAGATAGTACCCAACCAAAAATAAAGTGATCGAGGCTTGTGTTTGGCAAGAATTCATAGACCAGGAGCTTTTCTTTTCTGTGCAAACTAAAGCCGAGGAGGCGTACAAGATTCTTGTGCTGCAACCTGGCCAATAGCACCACCTCGTTCTTAAATTCTACTTCACCTTGTCCAGAATTCATAGAAAGCCTCTTCACAGCAATTTCTTGTCCGTTCAAAAGCTTACCCTGTATACCATATTCTATTAAAGGATATTGCAAAAGTTTGATGTTGTATGGAGTGATTACCACCCCCACCTTTGAGAATTCAATACACAATCTTCAATGATGTAAATTAAGGATTTTTTTTAGTTGCATCATAGTTTTGCATCATTACCTTGAAGACAGGACCGAATCCACCTTGTCCAAGCTTATTCAAATCAGAGAAGTTGGATGTGGCAGCTCTTATTGTAAGAAAGCTGAATTGTAAGGACTGCACCATGCTAATCTGACTAAAATCTTAAAACACACACCCAACCCCAATAAAAGGGGGGAAATCATCACTAAAAGTGCTTTGATGAAAACATGCTGACAACTTTGTTAGTAAGCATAGGTGGTCAAAGCTTTATCTTTTCTTTGAAACAGACTACTTCTCTAGGGAGTGGAATATGTTTCTTCGAAGAGATAAATAAGTCAATTTCTCCAAAAAAAAGTGCTCTGATGAAAACATGTTGACAATTTTGTGCTGAGCATAGGTAGCCAAAAGATAGGGATTTATTTAGTGAAAACAATCCATTACTAACATTTCTTGCATGCCAAATTTTTGGAGACATGGACAGCTGAATAAAATGTAAAAGGTAGAAAAGGATTTGAACTACAGTTACCTACCATTAGTATCACTCCTTGGCTTTCTCCGCTTACGTAAACATATATAGATGACAAAAAGAAGTATAATTCCAGCTATTGTTGCCAGGACAACAGTTACAATAATGATAACTGTTGATGAATTTGTCCCATTCCCTGCAAAACCAAGATGTTTATTTTCATCTATGATCTATGCCATTGAGTATACATTCAGGAATGTTTACTATATATTCCAAATACGTCCTTTACTTTTTACCCATTGAATATTTGAAGAGGAGATCATCATGTTTAGAAAATACAATCTAGTAATTGGAACTATAGCAAAGGATATCCATGCATACACCAAGTAAACTATGTTGAAGCTATGAGTAAACACAGCAGAATAGTCTTTCAGAGATAGAGAACTAGGCATGTAGAGCTTGGCACACATTCACACCATCTCAGATGACCATTTCAAAGAGTTCTGTTAATCTCATTGAACACAGAGGGAGCCGAGGATGAGGTAAGACACTGCTGTGAATATCACTTGCTGCCACCAACTACTTCTTGTGCACTCAAGCTAACTACCAATAGAAAACAAATGTTGGGTGCATCTTTTTTTTTCTTAATTACTTGCAACATGAAGATTACAGCCGTCTTAATAGAAAGATTAAAATATATATATATATATATATATGAAGCCAAGTTCTCTCTAGTCTATGCATCCTGAGTAAAAATGACTTGGAAATTGAAACACTTATAACAACCATACCTGGTGGTGGTGAACCTGGTTGTGGTGGTGGCGCTGGTGGCCCTAGTGGTGGCGGCACTGGTGGGTTTGTAGGATAAAAAAAATTATAGATCTCAAATCTCAGATTACAGCTTGGCATAAGAACTCTCGCGCCTGCATTTCCATCAACTCCAGTTGTTGTGATAACTCCCTTAGCTTCTTTTAAGCACTTTGAGCAGTCTTCTTGAGTTACATCAGGGGTACACTGCACTAGCCCATTTATAGTGTAGTTGTTATAATCTCGAGCACCGTCTACATACATGCGGGTGGAATTCGGTGCCCGATTCACAAGGTCATCAACTAATTGTGTCACAGTCTGCCTAAACTGACTTGAATCGGTTGAGTTATCGACATTCCACAGATAATAAGCGGGAGAAAACTGCATGGTTGAGAGGATGGACGACTGGTTTGAGTACCGTAACATGCATAAATCATATCAAATGATACTCGTTGTTTGATTGGGACAATTTAATGTCATGTTTCCATGAGCATCACTAACGCAAGCCTTACATTCTTGGGAGGTAATATCACCTCTGCACATATAGAGACCAAAGACTACATTGGAATTCTGGCCGAAGGATGTATTGTAAAATCGACTACCGTTGGTAGCACTTACGAATAGTTCAGTGAGTAGAAGATCAAGGTTGGCTCTGTATGTGCTACCATTGATTTGAAGAATGAGTCCAAAGATGTGGAATAAATCATATTGAGGAGAGAGAGAATTAGAAAGCACACCGAAGAGGGGTGAGCTGAACAAAATGACAAGTGGATAACTAAACCATTGGAAAATTCTACAACTACACGAGGGAAACACCTCCTAGAAGATCCCTCCTTCAGCGGAGGATTGAACTGATACAGAACAAGGAAGTTGGTTACTTGGTTCTATGTTTTACATAGAACACAGCCAACCTTGAACCCAACAAGGCTGATATATTCATGATTGGATTTAAGGATGACAACTATATTTGAGGATGACAAGACCATTCACCATATCAGGATTGAGACATCACCCTTCTAAATGTAAACTAGGCGCATAATCTTAATAGTTTCCATCGTGGTCAAGTCACCCAACAAAAAGAAAGGATTATAAGAAAATTGGGACACTGTTGGGAGCATAACCCATCATGTTTGGCAAGTTACTAGTAAAACACCATTTAATTACAAAGGTGTTATCAGCGAAACTTCCATGGTTAATATTGGCCTCCCATGAATCAGATAAACACCACAAATAGTTTTATCTGGGATTATGGAGGCAAGACTAATGCATTTCTCTAAGAAGCATTAGCATCAAGAAGAATACAAAGAATGGGCAACAGTGTCAGCAAAATGATGAAAATCCATGATAATAATAACTCTATTGTGGGGGTGGGACGAAAGGAATAAGTTGCAATAGATCCCCAACAAGAAAAACAAACTAGTATTGGGTCATCAAAGTTAGATCCAACCTTCTAAGATCCGCTCTATGGTTAGCATGCATGGGAGCAAGAGAGATGAAATGTGTAAGGAACCAACCTATTCCAAGCCTTTTTTGGATAATCAAGGTCGTAGGAGAACTACAAACTCTAGGAAGGTAATTACTCACACCCAAAAAAATTCTCTGTACCCAAACAAGCCTAGATGATCACCAGTCTGTGAGATGATTACTGCAGGAAATGACTAGGGGGAAAGTGGACTACAAAGCATCAGGAAGCGCAAAGCCTTACCAATCCACCTGTACTCTTCTCTGCTATAATAAACAATAACAGAAGGGTAGAGAAAATACTAAAGGTAATAAAGTCTGAGGTTAAAACAGGCAGCATCTCATCCTCATATAGGAAATTACCATTTAAAAACACAAAGAATCTTACCAAAATTATATTTAATAAAATTTTAGCCTAATAACTGCTGAATTCTTTATGCCTATGAAAAGAAAATATATGAAGGGCATTTTCTTCTGAGCAAATAAGTGACTAATAACAAGCACAAGGGAGTGAACCATGACATTCTTTGCTTTAAATTTCAATATAGCAAATATAAGGGGAAAACAACTCAGGGGTTATTATATGAATTTGCATCAGAAACTCGAGATTACATCATCCAAATGTCTTGAAGGAGAATCCGAGAAACTCTTCATCTGCTTGATCTCATAGAACTAATTGAAATAAGCAAATGTATAATACAAGCATTCACAACAATGAAACTAAAACAAAATTCAGTATAGGCATTTGCATCAGAAACTCGAGACTACATCATCCAAATGTCTGAAGGGGAATCCGAGTAACTCATCATCTGCTTGATTTCAGAAACAGAGTGAAAATAAATAAATAAATAAATATATATATATATATATATATATATGTGTGTGTGTGTGTGTGATCTCCAAAACATAATATCTTTTATGAAAAACAGATTGTGTATTATATACAATGGGAATACATTAATACAAAGATATCGCAAATGGAGTGAGCAGATAAGAAAGGAAAAGTACACATAGCCAACCTGAAGGTCATCGAAAATCCCAAAATCAAACAGCATAACTATTCTTGGGGGTATGCCAGCACAGATTCAAACCCCTCATTCACCAAGAATCATAACTCAGAAAATGCATCTAGACATCGCACTGCAAGAAAGTACCTCCAAAGATTAAAGATAAATAAAAAGAGAGAATATTTTAAAGATGAACAACAAAATCTAAAATTCATCATAAGATCTTCATGGATCCATTTCAACAAATGATTGAAATGTTAACAAAGATGGGTAGACACAAGTTAGATCTAAAATTTAATGAACAGATAAAACATGGAAAAACTAAAAGAATACCAATCAACCTTATCAATACAATTACAGGGTAGCAAGACCGGGCAGGTACAAAGAAAGGAAATAATAAACAAATGACTAATATGTGAGCAGAAAAAGTTCAACCATAGGAGCTCTCATGATGGGTCTGGAATTAGCAGGCAAATCAGAGAAAAGATGAAAGAGAATTTCTGAGACAAAAAAAACAAAGGAAAGAAAAGATCAAGATGTATCCATTTGAAATAAACGTATTTTTTTGTTCGATAAGCATAGCAGGGATGAAATACATATGGGGGAGAATTACCCGAGCAATTAGAAATAGACAGTTATATTCTGAGGACTATATTTGAAGCCATTACAGAAAAGGATTGGGAAGGATGTAGAGTAATCGCTCACCTGTATTTTGTCAATATATTCCTTGCGAAATCGGAGCAAATGGCCGTGATAACTATCAACAAAGAGGAAGTCCCGAATTCCATACGGAGATTATGAGAAGCACAGGCCAGAGAGACTGCGGCAAGACAAGACTGAGTGACGATGGCATCGAGCTCGAAACTAAAGATCTGATAATTCTCGCACCCAGAACAGTCGGAAATCTGAAGTATCAGTACAGGGACCGAAACACCCAGAAGAAGGTAAGCAGACCAAGCTAATAGAAAGCCTGGAAGACTGGTGGAAACCAAAGAAACAGAGGAAGGTTTCCAACCTTCGGAGAGTTCGATCAAGATCGGAATCCTTTTCTTCTGCGCCAATGCCACCCGCCAAGCCCAACAGCCTTCTTGACCACACCTTGAAGACCCACTAGCACGGATTTCGTCCGATTGTTTCCAGTTACAATCACTTTAGTGTGACGAGGAAGCACAGAAAGTTCCTCAACAATCGTTTTCTTCAGAGCTTTCTCTGAAATCTGGGCCCTAAACGAAATTAGGGCGTTTTCTTCTTCAAACTGCTACTGCTGCTTCTTCTTCAACTACTTATTCTTCTTCACCAAGATGCTCAGTTTCGATCGAAATCAGGTGTAACAACAAAAACGCTGGAACGATTTGGATTCTTGTTCAACTTGCTGCTTCTTTTGCTTCTTCTCCAAGATGATATCACGAAATGAGGTTTGGTTGAACAGTTTGGGTTTTGTATTTTTCAAAATATTTTAAAAATTGTATATTTTGATTTCAAATTTTGAAATCGTATATACTGTTTGGATTGTATATAAAACGTATCCCTCTGAAATCGTATATACTGTTTTAGATTGTATATAAAACGTATCCCTCTCAATTGATTCGAACCGCCAACTTGAACCGTTGGGTTATGTTAGACCGAACCGAATACCAAAACCCATGCTTTAACAGCTTTTAAGATTATTTTAATAAAAAGATAAAGCGCACCGTCCGATCTAATCGGACGGTGCGCTTAACCGTCAAGCGCATTTATTACGCTTGACTATAGCCCAAACCCCCCTCTTTTTGGGGGGGGGAGGTTTTTAAAAAACAGAAGTTTTTTAAAAAGGGGGGAGGGTTTGGATTTGAGTTTGCACACCACAGAAACTTTCTCTTTGGCGCCCTCCTTCTCTCCTATTAATCTGGTTTTTATCTTAATCTTATGAGGTTTTACTGCCTATATCTTCACACCTAACCCATTCGAAACTCTCAGCTCCTTTCATTCCTTTCTATTTTTCTTTCTGCTCTTCTCAAATGGCTGGGAATTGGTTGTTTTTTCATTTTTCTTTCGTTGTTTTTGCTTTGATAAACTTTTCTACTGCCTCTGATAGAGTGGCTTTTTATGGAATAAAAAGTGGAAATGTCTCTGTGAAGTTCACAAACTGGGGTGCCTCCATTGTCTCAGTAAACCTCCCTGATAGAGAAGGTTTGCTCAACATGAAATTCTTGTCACAAAAATATTACAAAAATATTTCAAATTCTTATTGTTCTTTAATCTTTGTTTCTTTCTGTTGGTGCAGGAAAATTGGCTGATGTTGCTCTTGGTTATGATAAGATTGCATCCTATACAGTGAGAGAAATCCTCTCATCACTATTTCTTTTCTTTTCATTTATTTTTAACTAGCTCTAATTAATACAGATTTTATGTTAATGGTTTTTGGATTTTGCACTCTAATTATGATAACTATTTATGCTTGATTATTGGTTTATGGTTGATATTAACAATCATAAAATTGATATATCATTTTCATTTACTTAGTTTTCTCATAAATTTTCAAAGATTTCTGATTTTTTTTTTCTTCCTTTGGTTATCAAGATTTCTTAATTCTCTAAATGATTCTCCACTACAGAATGACACAACATACTTTGGAGCCACAGTAGGAAGGGTTGCTAACAGGATTGGAGGGGCCAAGTTCACCCTAGATGGAAAAACATATAAATTGGTAGCTAATGAAGGAAATAACACACTCCATGGTAATATTTTATTTAAAGAACATTTAAATATATACATACTTCTTTAATTTTACTCTTTTTTTTTTAAATTATTAATTTATTCAATATAAATAAATTTTTAGGTGGACATAGAGGTTTTGGTGATGTGATTTGGACAGTATTGTATCACAAGCCAGAAGGTCACAATCCTTATATCATATTCACCTATCGTAGTTTTGATGGTGAACAAGGTTAGTAGTACTCTCTATTTCATCATCTATTAATGTAAAATCATGGTTTAAGAGCTCAATATTAAGACATCTCAATTTCCTGGAAAAAAAAGGAAGGAAAAAAAATCCCGATGATATGAACGGTAGTGCTTGAACCCTAAAAGTTCTTTGCTTACATTTAATAATATTTATTGTAGGTTTTCCTGGTGATGTGGAGGTATATGTAAAGTTTATGATCTATGGGGAGAACAAGTTGTATGTAAACATGAAAGCTGAAGCCATCAATAAGGCAACCCCGATAAATCTGGCTCAGCATGTCTACTGGAATCTTGGTGGGCACAACAGTGGTGATATCCTATCTGATATCGTTCAGATCTTTGGATCTCATATAACCCCAGTAGATAAGAAGTTGATCCCTACTGGTCAGATTGTATCAGTGGAAGGAACACCATATGATTTCAGAACACCTGCTACTGTTGGAAGCAGGATCAATCAGCTTGCAAATGGGTACGACATGAACTATGCCATAGATGCAAAAGAGGGCAGACGCTTGAACAGGCAATCACTGAAGAAGGCAGCCATTGTTTACAATGCCAAATCTGGAAGAGTATTACAGCTATGGAGTAATCAGCCTGGGCTGCAGTTTTATACTGGCAATATGATCAGTGATGTGGAAGGGAAAGATGGAGCAGTTTACCACAAGCATGCAGCAATGTGTTTGGAAACTCAAGGGTTTCCTGATTCAGTAAATGAGCCTAATGATTTCCCTTCACAGATTGTGTATCCAGGGAAGACTTACACACATTCCATGGTTTTTGAGTTCTCAACTAGAGAATAAGAAAGTAATGGGAATCGATAAATGGGGGAAGAAGAAACTGGGTCATTTGATTTGATGCAAACTCTTGAATGTGGAAAGATTAAGTAGGCGTTTGAAGAAAGATTCTTCCTTGTTTGAGTTGTTCTTATAACTTTGAAGTTGCAATCAAGCTTCTCTCTTTTTTTTTTTCTTCTTTTCTTTTTCCGCTACATATCAATGTCAGGAAAGATCTGAATTGATGGATTAACTTGGTTCTTTTTTTGTAGAAGAAGCCAGGTATAATGTTTTCAAAGATAAGGTTTATCTAGAACTCCTGGATCCATATCTTAAGTGAAAACATAATTCAAGAATTACATCCGGGAGAACCAAAAACTTTATCTGGATTTATCAAACAAGGAATAATATTTACAGCTAGAAGGTTTGCTTCACCGCAACTGGCTTACATAGGATACTTTAGAATCTTGTAAATAAGAAACATAATCAGAAAGAAAACAAAATTGGGCAGATAAGATTATATCTTGAGACATGATGGAACTTTTTTGCTGAAGCTCAGCAAAGAGTATATTAGAAGAAAGAGAAACCATGAAGAACTGATCACTTATTCTTTGAATGCTGAAGTCCACCATAAAATTTCAGGTCCTTATCAAAGTTTGATTTCTCACATGAAAGAATCCAACCAAATTGCTTCCCTTGTTGAGATTTTTCCTTAATTCTTATTGTTACACTTTATCTTTCTGGTTCCTTTTATTTTTTTTTTCTTCTTTTGGGTGCAAAAACTGGTGAGATAATGAGACTTACAGAGATATAACCTTACACGTTGACCATATAATCCATGGTATCACTATCACCTACACAAACCCAGAATATAAAAAAAGAAAAAGCCACGTCTAGATCACCTGCTCATCCCATTCAGATTTTCCCTTTCGAATCCAAATTAATGTCAACCCAGTTTGTCAAACAAAATTTTCAACTACACTTTCTCTTCACCAAATTCTACTGTAGCTTTTCCTGAACAGATTAGAAGTTCCAAGCACAAAGCTGGGACGATAGGAATGGCATCAATCCATTCTCCACACTTGAAAAGAGTCTAGACCCCAGAAGTACTGACGCGCATTTTTTTTCTAACCAAAATTTATCTTCTTCAACTATATACATTCAAATCTATGAGAATATATTCCATTATGGGCAAGGAACCAGATGTTTTTGTGAAAGATGAGATGTCTCAGTAGTGAAAAGGGTGGGTTATGGATGAGGAGAGAGAATCAGAACTGATATAATGGGTTTACCAGAATCTTATCTCCATCGAGCTGTTATTATAAATGAGAGTCCAAACAACAAAGACACAGCATTCACAAACCATGGAATCATAGAAGATTTAATCATGAGTAGGAAGAGAGGTCTTACATGAAGAGAAAAGTTGAGTTTAGTAGCCAAGGATGACTTGCCTATGTCCTCCCAAAGGGTCATGCTCCAGATAGATGACTTATGTATCATATACCCTTTTTGTGGCTCATAGCAAGTCTCCTTGGCTAATTAAAACATCTTTTATCTTTCATGTTAGACCTGTTTTTCCTCATCTCGGCATTATGGCACTGTTTAGTCTCCAAAATAATGGTCAAGGCTGCATAAATTTTATCTCACCAGATCTTGTAATAGCGGGAGTTTCGTGCATTGTGTTTGTGGTACTCTTTTTGCCATCTCCAAAGAGATGTGGAAGGTATATATATGATTTTCACTATGTCTTTCAACAAATTTTTTCAATAGCATCTTAGTTGTTTTTCTCTTCTATATTCAAATTCTAATTTTCTTTGGAACACAACTTTGACAAGTTCTGAATGGCAAAGAAAGGGCAATTTTATTGGAGCCTCCGGAGCTTCATGGTCATGGCAGCTATAAGGGTAAGGATTATCAAACTGGTCCTAAATTTCTTTTCAGTTTACTCATCACTAATCACGGAGTGCATTGAAATTTGGATCGAAGAACGGAAAGCACGGCTTTCAATTATACAAATGCATCTAATTCATCCATTGGATATTGCACCTTCCATGTGTTTGAGCTCTCCAACCCAAACTGTGTCATCCACTTGGCTATGCAAAAAAATTTCTTTACTAAAGGGAGTCATCTGATCCGTCTCAATTGGCTAACCATTCTAGTTTAATATAATTTGATCAAGCTTAAGCAAACGTGGTCTATAGTTATCCCAGTAGTTTTTTCTAATGCAAAATGTTGGAGAACAAGTGATTTCATCACTTCATATCCTTATCAAATTGCAATATACTGGGGTGCAATAGACCGACAAAGCTTTGTAAATAAATGGCTGTAGGTTACATTGCAATATAGAGTGGTCTCAGGTGTACTACAATAAGAGGCACCAAAGGATAGGGTGGTCACCTAGTTTGTTGGGTTAGTGATTAACATATTCAAGTTCACAGAACAAACATAAACCCACTTAACAGGGATCAAAGCTGGTGGAAGAACAAGGCTTTTGGTGTTTTTCTTACTTTGATGATAGATCGAATGTATTAAAATGAAATGAAAAATAATGTACATAACTAAACAAACTGATACATCGATCCCTTGACCTTGAAAGAAAGAGACCCAGTTACACACTAATAAAACTGAAACCTTAGTTGATTTGCTGCATCCTTTCCCATCTCAATCAAGCATCAATTATCGTTCAAAACTTTGCTGCCGAATGAGCAAAAAAAATCAGCCAGAGCATCTTTGGTGTCTTTTTGACTGGTAAAACTTTAGCTTTCTTTTTAATAACAAACACACAAGCAGTGAACTTTTTGAGAAAACAAATGATAATAAAGCTGTTCTAACGTCTTACCATTAGGGACATAATGTCTATTTACATCTTTGATTTCTTTTATCCAAACTTCAAATAGCCTCTCATCCAAGTTAGTAAAATTACGATTCATTACATTTTTTTTTTTAAAGATGAGCAATATATATTGATACTTTTAAAAAAATAAAAATAAAAACAAAAAATACAACCCTTGAATTGTTTAATCCACCTATAGCATTGCCATGGGCATAAACATGACCCAACCTAAAAGAAATGCCAAAAAATGACTCCAATCAGTGGCTTATTAAAACCTATATCTAGGTCTTAAGGTTGGTATATTTCGACAGAAGGCATCTTCTTTATTGCATATTTTGCGAACTTGTCAACCATAATACTGAGCTCTCAAGAGTACTGCGGAATATAAAAAAAATAATAATAAAAAAGAATAAATTCGGTGGCGACGACTTCTGCATGAACAGAGTTCTAGAAGGACAATTTTTCTAGACAGCCTTACCCCAACAATACTCGATCTCTGGAGATCAACATGAAATATTCTCTTATTAAATTTACTTTTTTCATATTCTTTCATTTTTTGTTTAAGATAATTTACCGATTAACAACCTACATTTTTATGGAAGTAATAGGCAAGCAAGATCTGCACCAGCATTAATTACAGATAAAATAATTGAATCCCAAAATGATATTGTTAACCATCAGCTATTGGCCGAATAAGTTAATAAAAGGACTATTTATCCCCACACGAAAATGATAAGGTTTCTCTCTCTCACGCACATTGGAGTAAAGCTTCATTTATAACACTATAATAACATATACAAATTTTAGCTAGCTAGATTCCTATTGGTCCAGACATAGAAGCAGAATGAAGACCCCGATGTGTAGGTAGATTTTGTTATTTACGAACTAATTTCAGTTTCTCTAACATGTATCGTACAACATTTGTTTTTTTTATGATGTAAATGGTTGGATAGGTAACAATTTATAATTGCTTATTTGCTTTCCTATTAATAGCGCTGAAGATGTCTGTTAATGCGTTCATACCAAGAAATTACAATCGGATTTTGTGGTTTTGGTCCATGGAACTCTTATTGGAGCTTTAATTCTTTGGGATCAAATAAGAAGTTACTTGAGTACTATCAAAGGATTAGCTATGGTAAAAAAATTCAAGGGAAACTCAAGTTTCGACAGAGTGAAAATGGGAAACTTAGGTGGAAACTTGAGAAATTTCGAAGAAATCGAAGACTTTTCCGTACAAGTTTCAACAGGTTTTAGAGATTATTTTGAAGTGGGATCCTGTATTTAAGCTAATTAGAGTATAAAGAATACATTTGTTGTATTTTGCTAAAAAAAAATTAATGTAAATATGCCATTCAATGTACATAACATCAATGTAACGTTGTCCAAAAAGTACATTATAAACTTAACTACTTAAGCACATAACATTCAATATATAATTTCTAACTTCAAAATAGTTGACAATAAAAGGAAAATACAACTTAGTGTTAAGAGGAATGCCAAGAGTGGATTCATCTTGTGAGCTGAGTAGTACTATGACTGTACATCCTCTCTTCCAACCAACTAACATAGACATCCCATGACATTTTATGCCTATGGTTGCCAAGTTAATCGACAACTGTAACTTTATGAGTCTGGTCATCAATATGCTTAAGATAACCAATCTGAGGGAATACGCACTTTGGATAGGGAAGTCCTGATGAAGGGGGTATTTGTCGTGGTATTTGGGGAAACATGAAATAAACAAAAAAATTGAAAATTTGGGAAAGCTACAAAATTTACAGAAAAAGTCTCAAATTTCCCTTGATTTCCATGAAATTTCCTAGGTTTCTACGAAATTTCCTAAGTTTCCCACAAAATTTGAGAATTTTTTTCCCTCATAAACCAACTGGTCCAACTAGGTTGAACCAAGTTTCGATAGGTTTCGAGGTTTCGACAAGTTTCGACAAAATTTCGACAGTTTCGATCGAAATTGAGTATTTTTTTCAGTCCTCATGAGTTTCGTTTCGCATTTTCTAAAATGGAAAATTTCGGTGGAAATTTCGCAAGTTTCGATGGAATTTTATTCTATGGGTATATTAATATTTTCCATGATATATAAAAGCTCTTCCGTACCAAAGAAAGAACTTACTTGTGCAAATGAGACAATAATAATTGATAAAAGATTAATCACAAAGTCTACATCACCATTTCAATGACATAGAAGATAATAAGATGTCAAGAAGTGTTGTCAACCAGTTTTAACAACAAACAGTAAGTCAGTCTTATCTCAACTTAATTGGGTGAAATATCTAGATATTTACAGTTCTATTTGGGTTCATTCACATTTGAAAGCCTCAGGCAATGCATGTCTTTTCTCATTATTTTTCCTAAAAACTTTTAGTTCCTTCAATCTGAATGAAAATCATGCCACCATGCATTGCGGATCATCCAAATCAACTTTAATATAACTACTATCCTCTATTTTTTTTCCCAGTTTTTTCTTTTCTCTCTTGATATTGTACATGTTCAATGTATCTTATCTATCTTATCTATCTATATATATATATAAAAGATGTTTGTTACCTATGTACTTATCGATGCAGATGCACCTAGTCACGCAATGAAGCTTTACTCCTAGTACTGTTTCATACCCAGAACACCAAAACAAAGGGACCAATAGGTTCCTAGGGTGGACCATGTCCACAGGGAGGCAGATGAAGATCTCTTCGAGAACTTGACTGATGATCATCCCAATTCACCAACTCCCCACTAACATGGAACCTCCTTTTTTTTTTTTTGGTAGAACATGGAACCTCCTTCTAATGTAAGGAAGGGCGGCCCAAGCAGCTTTGAAGGGACAGGAAGGGCTCAGACACCAAGAACCATTAACCATCATTTGAAGTAACTAATTCCATGGCATCAATTGTTCGAGTCACCACGAGTGTCAAGGAGGGTGCAAGTGGTCCAAACCAAAGACGAGTAGAACCATTGTCATCGAGGCTTAAGGTTATCACTCCTCTCAAGCCTAGTCGATACTTATTTATTTCATATTCAAGAATTATTTAGATAGAGAATTATTGGGAGTAATTCAATCAATTAATTTATTCATTTGGTCAAAAGAGTGGTAAAAAATGGGTAAAATAAATTTAGGGGAATTCAAATTTGAGAATTATTCGTTTGCTAAAAGAAAAATCGGATAAAAATTTTGGATGTTTAAGTTGAGTAAAATTGCATGTAAAACTAAGATATACACACCCATCAGACAGATTACTTACCCAAAAAACAAAAAACTGTGGTTTTGGATCTCGTAGTTTTAAAAAAATGGCGAAGGAATTGAGAATTCAACCTCTCAAAAATTGCCGAGGAATGTGCAAAAATCTTCTGTAGAAGAAAGAATGGAAGAATCAAATAAAAGTTGGACTTCTACTATTTGTAATGTCAAACAAATGAATGGCAGCTCAAGCCACGAAGAGATCAGTACTTAGGAATGTGCAGAATGACTATATGGTGAATATTTGTTAAAGAAAAAAAAAGAATAAAGATTACGCCTACATTGGTTGTTTGCAGGGAAAAATTGATGGTTTTTACCTATTTTTTTGGTTATTAACCTGACCGATTATTAGCATACAATTGAGTTCAGCTAAAATTAATCGTGAATTTTATCATATGAGTAAAAGTTGAGAATTTTTTACTGAATCATTGGGAAAAACCTAGATTCTAGAGAATAAATTGTATTATTCGAATTTGAAGAATAATTCTTGAATTATTCACAGAATTAAATAACTATAACCTAGTCTAAAAGCTTTGTAATTTCATAAATCTGAAGAACATATTCCAGTCCAAATGAAATTTTTTCTTTGTAATTTCTTCTTCTTAATATCTCAAAATATGTATGTCCTGTCTATTTCTCTTTAAAAGGTAGAGGAGCATTGTTTATTTTGTTACTGCACAACATAACCTCCTATTTAGAAACCCTAAAAACTCAAAGTTTCTTCCCCATTCACTCATTTTTCGTTAACCCCCCCCCCCCCCCTCCCACTTTTTCCCCTATCTATCCATTCGTGATTTCAACATCAAGAAACAGTTAAACACAATGAAAATGCATAGAAATAGAAAACATTGTTTTTTACGGAACAAAATGTTGCCATACTATCCTTTAATTTGCATTGATTGATCTTCACTCCACAATTATGAATGTAACATTAGGGTTTCGTTACCACCAAAGAGTTGATTCTGTTAGTAGTGATCAACTCGTCTTAACTAAGAGGTTAAGGCTTGACGTTCTCTAATGTTATATATAATAACTCCCCACCTCTAATATATATAAAATCGTTACTTCTTATTATAAAAAAAGTTACACACTAGGGTTTGGTTGCCTACTCAAATACCCATGCAAGCTTTTGAATATTTTTACATCCAACTACCCTAAAAAGAAGTGACTCACTGACAGATGGGTCTCCTCCCTGGCTCCCTCTGACTTAGTTTTTCTTCGAGTTCAGCTCACTTGGTCAGCAAACTGGAAGACCCATGAGCTACCGATGTCAATAAACCGTTTGATCTTGGTCTTCCAGCTGTTTTGAGCCGTTCCACCTGAATTTATTAATAGTCTACATTAATATTCAAAACATTGTTTAGTTTCAACATCCAACGATAATGAACTGTCCATGGTCACAAAACCCTTCTCAACCAACAAAATTTCATTAACGTTCATGGAACTTCATGGCACATTGGATTCATGATATTATTTTCAAACCAAATGAGACCACCTAGAGCTTCGTGGAGATTTCATTCAGAATTTGTCTGGTATTGCAGCATATTGTTAATAAATTAGTTGCTTCTGATCTGAACTCGTGATGCACAACACGATTGAAGAACCAATCAAGTATCATAACTTGAACTCTAATGAAGCTTCAATCTGTATATTTAAGTAGCTCTCCCTTGTTTGGATTCTACAAGTGTTTCTGTGAGAAGCTATGCAGTTCTTCAGTTCGGCATAAGAGATCATCATTAAATTATGTGGTCTGTTGGTTTTTTAGCTGTGTCTCTATTTGTTCTATGTATTGCATGCTGGGTTTACAGATGGAGTAACCCTAAGTGCAATGGAAAACTTCCACCAGGTTCAATGGGCTTCCCACTTATTGGGGAGAGCTTTCAGTACTTCAACCCTACTGCATCAATTGACATTCAACCATTCATTAAAAAGAGAATGGATAGGTAAAAAGACTATTTCTCAGCTATTACATTTGTTCTATATGTTTGAAAATATCAAAAACCTAAAGATTACGAGTATAAATGTTCTATATGTCACCATGCATGCAGATATGGTTCACTTTTCAAAACTAGTTTGGTTGGTCGACCTGTTGTAATGTCAACTGATCCTGCAATCAACCAATTCATCTTCCAACAAGAAGGAAAGTTATTCCAGATTTGGTATATGGATAGTTTCACTGATATATTTGGAGAAGAAAGTCTGATTTCTGTCCATGGTTTTGTCCATAAGTACCTCAGGAGCTTGATTCTTACCGTATTTGGTCCTGAAAACCTGAAAGAAAAGCTGCTTCCTGAAGTGGAACAGATGACACTCAAACATCTCAAGTTGTGGTCCGGACAAGATAGTACAGAGTTGAAATATGCTCTTTCAACTGTAAGTTTTATTTATTCTAAAAAGTTTGAATGCCTTGGAGTTTTTGATTAGTATTGACTACTGGTGCAATACCATTGATGTTGCAGATGATATTTGAATTAGCTGCAAAGAAGCTGATTAGCTACGAAGAAGATATCTCCTCGAAAAAGCTATTAGACTGCTTTTTAATTTTCCTAAGAGGCTTAATTTCCTTTCCTTTGAATGTTCCTGGTACAACCTACTACAAATGTCTACAGGTATCAAATGATATGCATTCACTGCCTCTTCTTCTGTTCTCATCAAAATTGATTTTGCTGTTTCAGTAAGATTTGATTTCACTAGGTTCATACAGGGACAGAAGAAGATTATGAAAGTGCTTAAAGAGATGTTAGATGAAAGGGTTGCATCACCAGAGAAGCAACATGGTGATTTCTTGGACATTGTCATCAGAGAGTTAAAGAATGAAGGGTCTATCCTCAATGAAAGGATTGCTCTACATTTACTGTTCTCTCTACTCTTTGCTAGTTATGAGACAACATCTGAGGTTTTAGCATTTGGCATGAAGATGCTTAAAGAAAACCCTCATGTCCTAGAAGAATTAACGGTATGAAATTTTTGGCAATTATTTTTAGAGGCACTGGGGAACACAAATTTTATATAATTGCACTCACCTGGCCCGTATTTGATGGATTCATGATAACAAAAATAGGTTTTCTATAGAAGTGGTGGTGATTTCGTGACCTAAGTATAACCCATATGGGAATGTTATATAGCAACTGGGCAATAATCAATAAGAATGTCAACTTCTATATTATATTAAGCGCCATGGTCAACAGTGGTGGGGCAATCGGCGTTGAATAGTGGTGAAGTGTGTGCCTTAGTATCTATAAATAGTCCAATACCTCAAAAAACTACTTATTTACAATGATTCTTTTCCCCATTAATTGTCTTTGCTATTAAAAAAATTTCCAATGAAGGGGGGGGGGGGAAGTGCTAGTATTTCAACATCGAAAGAGGGCCAAGGGTCTCTTTAGGGAAATTTCAAAAAACTGATTTCATATATGAAGAGCGAGCGAGAGGGACATCTATAAAGAATTCAGGTTTTTATTCTTTTATTTTTTTAAATTTTTTTTAGGGAGAGGGGGATATGAAGTATATAGGGTCACATATATACTATAACCCTACTAGGGTCTATGAACCTTGCAAGGATTCTTGATGGTGAAGATGTACATTATTTTTCTTTGTATCTTATGCCTGATTACATGATTGAGATCTTTCTAAATTATAAATGATTGTACTACAGAAAGAACACGAGGCAATTATAAGAAACCGAAGCAATAAAGAAAGTGGAATCACATGGAAAGAATATAAATCAATGACATTTACATTCTTGGTGAGTTCATTCTAGTTGAAACATCCACTTAGTTTATCCATTTTTATTTGTATGGCTCTATTATATTGATCCCCCTCTCTCTCTTTGATGAGCAGGTCATCAATGAAATGGTTAGGCTTGCAAATATTGTCCCTGGGATCTTTAGAAAAGTAATGGCAGATGTGGAGATAAATGGCAAGTTTAAAATCTATAAGAATAACATATCTCTATTGGTTTCTTATTCTTCTTTCACTTCTAGTTCACTTTTCTTATCCAAATCAAAATTTATGTAGGATATATGATTCCAAAAGGCTGGGCAGTTGTTGTCTGTCCCACGGCTGTTCATCTGAACCCAAACAAGTATGATGATCCCCTTGCCTTCAATCCTTGGAGATGGGAGGTAGTTCATCATTTCAATTAGTTTCAAGCAACTGAGTTGATATCACTAGAACTAGGTCTTGGATTCAGTTTGATTTGTCTTCTTCCATTTCATGTCAACACAGCATATGGAAGCAACTGCTAGGCCGTCCAATTTCATAGCTTTTGGTGGAGGTCCCAGATTTTGTGCAGGAGCTGAATTCGCCAAGGTGCAAATGGCCATCTTTCTTCATCACTTAGTTACTGGACATAGGTAACAATCTTAGCCAACCTTCTCTTACATGAAAATTTCTTATTGGAAACCCTCGAAGTGCGAAAGAATCTAATCATTCTAAATTTTGACTGTAAGGTGGGAGATAATCAAAGGAGGGAATCCTATTAGATGCCCAGGTTTAGTTTTTCCAAATGGTTTCCACTGCAAAGTATCAGAAAAGCAGAAGACAAACAGCAGCTCTTAAGGCTGAGGCCTCGCTCAGGTGTCTGCTCATGTGAACTATTAAATTGTCTAATCACTGTAGAGTTTGTGTTGAACTATTAAATTGTCTAATCACATTCCTAGAATTTCTGAGTTTCCTGTAATGTTTGGTTCCTAGAAGATGCTCTTTCTACGTAAATAACGCCTGTTCAGAAGGTCATTGCCTTCTCTTCTGTTCCATTGTTGCAATTTTTTTCCCTGTAACTTCGTCCGATCATGAAATGGGAAGCAACCCTTCTTCAATTAACCAATGTAAACAATTGGGTTATGTCTCTATTGTCTACCCTAAAACTCTAGGGTTTTGTATTTTAAATGGTCTAAAACCAAGCTGCCCTAAAGCTGAATTTTCAAGTAAAACATTTTACGTTGTATGATTTTCCCAGGTGGTCCATGAAAGTCTCCGAACTTGGCTAGAAGGCAAAAGTATTCTAAACAACAAAAGAAATTTTTTCCTCACCGAATCCGAGAATCTATTATACAAAAAGTGGTTGACTTACACTTAGATAATGTAATACATATGCAAGATCTGTTTCTAGCATTACTAGTTATGGATAGAATCATTGCAAAACGAGAATCTATCTGAGCTAATACTTTATTTTGATTGGCTTATTCAGTAATCTGTAATCCCATACATAAATAGCTGTGCTAAGAAGGATCAATATTAAATATCAACTACTAGGGTAATTTAATAAATGGATTGAAAAACCTATTTTCCTCTCAAGTTTTAAGCTCAACTTCTTTTAGTAAAGAAGTAGATTTGTATATTCTATTCCAAAAAAGAAAAAGAACTAAAGATCTGTATATGCTTCAACTCTGATAACAAGAGAGCAACAGAATTTAGATTCCCTTGGATCCAGCTACTGGAGGAGTCGGAGTCCAAGTTTGGTTCTAATGGCTAAGCTTGAGTCACCCTGAGTTTTTTTTGTCAAAAACTAAGAAATTGGCATTAAATAAAACTGCAAAACTGCTTAAGCCAGGATACCTGAACGATAACAAGGAGGAATTAATCATGAACATTGGTGGAATATGCCACCAAAACCTAGATAAAGCCAATTGCAAACACCTAGCTCCCTTGGCCAAGAAATCGGCCAAAAACATTGAAAGGCCTAGGAACATGGCTAAAAAGAACAAAATTAAAGTTCAAACCAAGCCTAAGACTTTCTAGGAATAAGCTATTACAAGTTGAATGAAGAGAAGAAAGTGAACCCCATAAGGCTAAAATTGCTGGCATGCTGATTTAAAATATTCAAAGACTTTCCTCAAATCAACCTGTCTCTGACAGCTTCAAACTCCTTAGCTATGGATAGATACCATAGTTCTCTTTACACTGGGCTGCCACAAAAACTCCATTTGTGTCCCATAAAATGCATCCCCTGCCACCTTTGTTTGTCCTGCCATCCCACGAGCCATCCATGAACATTTGAAAACAATTCACATCCTCCCAAATCGTCTCTGAAATGTCAAAATACTAACCAAAATTCTCCTCTTAGTGACTAAGCCTGAAAAATGGTTATAAAGATCTGCACAAAGATAGGAGAAAATTAGCCATCATGAGTAACATAGAGGCATCTTTACCCCAATATAAGGTGGCATTTCTTGTTTTCCAAATGCACTCCACCAAAGCACTCCAAATTTGATTCACCTAGTACATATTACCATGAGTTTTAAATTACACTGAATGAAATCAATCCAATCATGAAAATGTTTCCCATGATATTCATCTGTATCAACACGCAAGGGAGAAAGTTTCCAACAATCCTTGGCCTGAGAACAATGCAACAAAGCATGACTCACATTTTCAACACCTCCACCACAAGTCAAACACAACAGGGCTAAAGTAGCTCTTCTTGCAAAGAGAGAGCTCCCAAGACCCATGGCCTCATGAGAAGTTCTCCAAAGGAAGTGTTTGATTTTTTGTAGGGTATAAATTTTTCATATTTCCTTCCATAACACAAATGAAGAAGAGGTTGTTTTACTAGTGCATCAGCCATGACAAGACACTGATAGGAAGTTGACCTAACAATGAACTTTCCAATTTTAGTTTTATCCCAAATCCATGAATCTTGAGTGTCTAGAAAAAGAATAGGGATGGTGAGAATGACATCAAATCAATATATAGAGCTTAGGCTCAAGATTTTGGCCCTGAAGCCAGATTTGAGCAAAAATGATTATAGTCCTAAATTAGGCTCACAAGTAGGCCTCTAGGATTGTCCCGCCAACCCGTCCTAAGTCATCCCTGATTTTGGCTCTGTTTCCAAACAACACGAAATCAACTTGCAAAGATATTGAAAAAGAAAACATTGCCAAAAGGTTACTTCGTTTTACAGTTAATGTATCCGTCTTTGTATTTTGTTTTATAGTTAATGTATCCACCTTTGTACTTTCTTCTAGTTTTTTATATCAAATTTCTTAAGGCTGGGGTCAAGATTAAGAACAAGGCCAATTAAGAATTGGATAAAGTCAATCAAGGACAGGGATAGTGACAACTTGTCCTAGCACGATCTAAATAGGGTTAATTAAAATAGGACCATACTTGATTTAACTTGGTAATCGGGTTAAAGACATGAATTTTAGTTTTGTGTAAGATTAAAATGAAAATAAACTCTTCTAAAAGCATTCAAGGCTGAGATTAGACTTTAAAAGATCCATAACACAAGTGAAGAACCCAACAAAAACACATACAAAATGATAGAAGAAGAGAGCCCAATGTATTGGTGGATTTTATTTATGAAGCAAGCCATGCATATACCTTAGGTAGCAGTCAAATTTATATTCACCAAAACTTAAGAAGTCACTGAAGTGAATTACATCCATACTACATAAAAAATAAAAAATAAAAGGTAATTAAAATTATTGAACTCATTTGGCTAGAACAAAATAGTTGACTTTGAGATTTTTTTTTATTAATAGTTGTCACAAAAGCATCAAAGTGAGATCAAAAGGACCATCATTAGAACAGTTTTAGTAGGATGGTCCATTGGTCCCATCTCTGCATGGTTGCTGGAGTAAGACATCCATTATTAAAAAAAATAGTGTATGGTGGGGAAAGAACAAATTTGTTTCTTTAATTCAGAAAACAATTCAAACAGAAGGAAGAGGGTCTAGTTATATAGTATATATTAGTCTGACTTCTACACAAGATGTGAATTTTATTAGATTATGATTGCGTAATCTATAGTATAAATACTTATATAATTAATCAAGGTACTATTATTGGATTATCCTCAGAGTTCAAATACATTCATGGGAATTGTGTTAGAGAATTAACTGGGAGACCATAGCAGTAGGATGTTACGCTTAGTGCATGTAAGTTAGTTTAAAGACCTTGGTTACTATAAAAGAAATACATATATATACTTTTTAATCCTTACTCAATCTCTTGATGTATTTATATATATTTTTTAACCAATAAAAACAATTATCTATTTGGTTGGATAGTTTTTATCCACGTAGAGAAAGACCATTCAATTCATCATTTTAGGGTTTACAAAACCTTCTTTATATTTTAATATCTTCCAAGATATCCTTCTGATATCTATTTCTATGGATCTTATGGTTAATGAAATCTCATCCACCATTGGTGGAAGAAACTCAATCTTTTTTTAAATAATATACGAATAAATACAGTTGAAAGAGAATTATACGATGGGTGGGTTGTAGATGGAAAAAAAAAAAAAAAAAATCTCAACCCCAAGACGAATAGTAAAAAGCAAAAACACTCTAAGATATCAAATTGACAGAGACACCCTAAAATTCTCTTAAATTTGCAAATGATATACTAAATTAGCAAAATTCCGTTAAATTATGGTTATATAACCTCATAATTATCCTTTATATCTTGTGATTTTACAGTATTACCCTTGATCCCTTGCATTTAAATTTTCCTTAATTTATTGTATTTAATAATTTATTTACTTCAGAAAGGTTGTTTCAAAAAAATCTATCTTGCTGGGTTTTAATTTAAAAAATAAGTACTTACTACCTATTTTAATACTATTGTTCTCTCCTAAAAAAATTTTTGACTTTAACAATCCAAAATATCATTTTAAAGTTTTTTTTCTAAATATTTTACTCTTAAAATTTTGTAACCACTACTCAAGTTTTTTAAAAATACTTTTATCAAATTTACTCTAACAATTTTAGTCATCGTGCTTTTATTTAAATATTTTTTTAAATTTTATTCCTATAATTTTGTTACCAATCCTCATGTTATTTATTTTATTGATAATTTACTCCCTAAAAAAATAGATATAATGAATGGCATTTCATTATCAAAATTCAAAACAATTTAAAAAGATATTGTTGTAGATTTTAGAATTTTCTTAATAATTTACTCTTTGAAAATAATACAAATTTTGTTCTGATTTTAATTAATTATTCTCATCAAAATTAAGATATAATAGATAAAAGAAGATATTGTGAGTTTTTAATTATTTATTTGGACAAATTCTTTCACTATGCCAATTCAAGAAACAAGAGTAATGAAATAAAAATTGGAAGAATCTTTGGAATTTATCAAACTACAATAAATTTCCAAAGAATCATTAGGTAGAACTACAATAAATTCAATATATTAACGAAAATTTAAGAATGATGATATTATCTAATCATGACTTAACGGAATTTGTTAATAGAATGTATCATTGTGCAAATTTAAGAGACATTTTGGGTGTCTTTACCAATTTGATATATTCTTTGGATGTTTATTATTTTTACTATTGATTTTAGGGTGGGTTCAACTCCTCTTCAAGAAGATTATCTCTAAGGAAGTGCCCAGTGAACTCTGAGAAGGCACTACATGGAAAAAACAAATTCAAAGGCTGGGATTAAATTATTCTTTCTTACCCTAAGTGAAACCGCAACATTCAAGTTGAACCCAAACCTGATCTGGGTTTCGTCTTCCTCCTTTCTCCTTTCTCTTGTCGTTTGCTCACCTCATCTTCCTCATTAATTTCATCTATCAATCTGCTAATTAATCTTGTAAATTAGAGCTTCTATAATAGATCCCATTCAATAGTAGAGTGAATATTTCTGAAAAATGATTTTTTATACTTGGTCATCCCTTTTCCTTTGCAAGCTAACATTCTAACTTATAGTTGTTATGTTGTTCTATCTTCTTTCTCCCAATACTTGAAGGAAGTTTATCTTATATTCTTCTCAATCTCATTCATCTCTTTTTTATTTCTAAATATTAAGAGGTAATGAAGAAGATGAAGGCCTGCAATGAGCAAGAACTCATCTTTTCTGTGGAAATCTCATCTGTTGCTGTCATTGCAATGAATAGAAAGGAAGCAGGTTCAAAGAAAATGAAGTATTGGAATCAATCGGGTTTCATAGGAGGCAGTTGGGTTCAAATGGGTCTTAATTACGAGTTTGAATAGGATAAAAGTTGGGCACTCCCTCGGAGATATTCTCGCTGGAGAGGAGCCGAACCCTTTTGAGGTGTCCTTGAAATTTTTTCAAAAATAAATTATGATTTTTTTTTATCTCTGGCTTATACTTGTTCTTTGTTTGCTTTTATTCCTCCACAAAAGTTCTATCAGGCATTCTCATGAAAACAAATTGAACTATTACCTCTCTTTCTCCTTAATTCGATATTTCAAGATACTCAAATTTTCCACTTTTTTTACCCTTTAATCAATTATGTTGATATTATATCATTATCTCCTATTTTTGTTTTTCTCTTTCTTTTCTTATGAAAATCTATTAAATTTGACTAGATATATTTGTAAAAAAAAAAAAAATGTATTCTTCCTCTATCTTTTATCATAACCCAATGATTAAAGACAATTAGATTTTATTTTTTTTTTTTCCTCCCTCTTATATAAGAATATAAAAGACAAAGAAAAACATAAAAAAGAATAATTTTCATTTGCACCCCTTGAAGTTCAACCTAATTAGATCTTTAATCATAAAGATAACATTTTGCATTTGTATGCATGTTTTGTGGTATCAAAAAAACCAATTAAGGAGCAAGGACACACCAGCATTTTAAGACCAAAATGCCCTTAGACTTCTTTAGTTTTCCTTTCTTCAACTGTTAGAATATTCAATTATAAGATTACTCTTATGTCAAATTGTTGGTACCTCATACCTTTAGTGATCAAGATCTTTGTAAGTTGAAGAAAGAAAATCGAAAAAATTTTAGTGAGGCGTTAACGGCATTTTGATCCATTTTGTAGGTCAATAGAGTAAAGCCCAATCCTTGTACTTCTTAGCTCTCAGCCCAAGCCCATGGTAACCTTGGCTCAAACCGTGGGCCCAACTCATGGTAACAAATCTCAGCCTAGGCCCAATCCTACTTAGTTAGCCCACCCAAGGCCCATCGTGCTAGACTGGGCTAGTTCTAATTAAAACTGTTTGTCCCTGATTGGCCTTGATTAACACTGTTTCATCCTAGTTTCAGCACACAAGGTGAGACTGGGTTTCTGGGCACTGGACTTGGTGTGGGCCATAGTGGGCTTGGGTTGAGTTCAACACCCATAGTAATGGGCTGAGGAACGGGAGAAGCCCATTTTGCTAAGATTCATTACTTTGTCTGTCTTCTTAATATGATGAGAATATGGAGATGGAGAACTTTCCTTTTTTCTGGTGGAAGAACATGGAGACAATTAACTAGAATTCATTTTTATTAAGGAATTAAAACTACGTACCCTCCTCCACTAGCATTTATTTACTATTGCAAACCCACTCTTTGATCAGATTAATCTTACTTAATTACTAATTTTCTTAATTAAAACGGATTTAAAGAAGACTTTTAATTAGAACTCCATCATCATGAGTAGGGAGGATGGAAGACGTGCTTTTTGACTTACTTACTTCATGTACCTGCCAACTTGCTTTAACTTAGGTTTTTACACACTGACTTAGCGCGCTTTCCATTGGTGTGGCGTTATCTTCCATATATTTATATCAGAGAGAGCTAGCTAGCTAGAAGAGTTGAAATCTCACAATATCTGGTGGGTTATTCATAGAAAATGAAGGAAATCACATACATACATTTCAATTGAAGGACGGCAGTACTGGCTCTTATTTTCAACTTCTGGGGAAGGTACTGTTAAAATGAATGAACTGGAATTTTGTATACAGGAAAATGAAGTCAAGTTTTAATCAATGGGAGGAGGCATTCATAATCTAGCAGTAAATAAAGTAACACATGAAAAATAGTTTACTGAAGATACACTTACGTACGTTACGTACAAGAAGAAGATTTACGTAGTTTATTGAAGGTTAAATCTATGTGATAGTATGGGCAAAGAAAATGATAAGATACTTGACTGCTACCAACCTCAAGAGTTTAGAGTATTAGACTTATCAAGAGTTTGAATTTTTATGGGATTAGAGGGAAATTAAGCGTTTCCGTATATTTAAATTGTATCTAAAGATTATCTGAAGATGTAATTCAAGTGTACATTAAATGACTTAGATGAACTTCATATCCAAAATATAGCATAGGTGTGACTATATATGCAATTAAACCAACGCCTCATAGTATTAGGTAAAGAGTTCAAATCTCCTTTGCATATATCAATGTTGAAGCTTCACCACGTATTTGAATAAATACAAAAGATAGCTCTTGCAGATGTAGTTGAAGTACATGTAAACAAGTCCAAAGAAATCTCAGTTCCAAAAACTATACATATATTTATATTTATTTTATTACATAAATTAATGCAGTTATCAAGTTGGCATGAGATTAATAAACGTATATGATGACTAGTGCTCAATCAAAATAAAACAATAATAAATCTCTTCTTATTAATTTCTTGTTTGTTTGACCTTAATCAATGAGAACTCCATAAGTGAAAGCAAGACTTTTCTAAATAATTGTTTCATGGCCTAGTTGCCTTATTTTTGCAGTTGATAACGCGTTATCTTTTCATATCAAAGAAAGATCTATACTTGAAATCCGATGATTATTTAAGTATCTACCAACATTTTTATTTTTTTATTTTTCCTTCTTTGCACGATGAAGGTATTGAACGTGGGAGTTTATTATTACATGAAAACTGTATCGAACGTATATAAAACTCTATGGTTTTGGGTTCTAAATGATTATTTTGTGAACGTTTTATACCTAGATTATCTATGACTTAGTTTGGTTTAAAAGCATAAGACCATTTCACTTTTAGATGGTAAAGCATATGGTATAATATAACCTGGCCAATGCTTTGAAAATATGTTTGATGTATATGACTCGATTTGGTTTAAATGCATAAAACATTTTAATTTATGAAGAGACAAAAGTAGTTTTTCTTGATATAATGAATGTACATAATCTGGTCTATCATGAGCAAAATGATACGTTTTAAGTCATTTTATATTTTTTTTCTAAAACATATAATGTAAAAATTTTGTCTTCCTTGTCTTTAGAAGGTGTCCATCGATTAAATTTTGTTCACACTAGTTATAAGTGCACAACAACTTAAACGGGCATTTGTAAATTTTGAAGACGAAATGAGTTAATCTATTATTTCTTTGTCTACATTTATGCTCATATGATACTTCTTTTCTTCTCATTTTTTTTGGGGCATCTTCTTATAATTGTCTTTTGTTGTTTTGTCATTTCAGTGTTCTTTCAGGATGCTCATCTTGAATTGATGGAGATTCTTAAGGCAGATTTGGCTATTGTGTAATTCTTAATTGGTTTTCTTGCCCTAAGGGTACAAAAGTATTGTCAAAAATAAATGATAGACATTATTATATCATTATCAAAAGTAAAATTATAAATTATTCGGACACTTGAGAGATGTTAATATAAGACTCCTGTCATTAATTTTCCAAAGACATCATTAATTGTTGTATCAATATTAGAAAGTGTTGTGGGGAAGATCAGCTTTCTAGACCAACCCCGGTCCTTCGGTGATTCTGGTTCTCCTTAGCTCCCTGATGACAAAACAAAGGTGAGAGTGAGCCGCCTCTGAGGACGGGAAGCCACCTCCAATGATTAAGTCAGTTTTAATGAAGAAGCGGAGAACCGATACTAACTGAATGAATGCTAGGAGTAAAGGAAGGAATGTTTCTCAAGGAGTTCGTGAGGAGAGTAATGGCTAGAGAAGTGCCTGGTTATACCTGAGATCCTCTTCTTTATTTATAACGAACCTGTAAGGCTGTAACCTTGTTGCCAACAATAGCCGACTGACTCTTCATCACATGATTCAACGGTGGAGATGGCTTCAGAAGTTTGGAGACATCACCTCCTAACGATTGCAGGCCCAGGGCTGCAACGAACACTTTTATAATCGGGGGGTCAACTCAAGTATCGGCTTGATTACGACCTTAGTTCATGGTTGAGGAGACAAAAAGTGGTGTCGCAGTCTTTACAGCAGTCTTTGGGCGAATGTTGGACTCCCAAACTGTCCATTGTCACTGCACGAGCTTTGAGACATTAATTGCTGAAATTAATGCAATGAGGCATCACAAACGAGGATATATCAAGGATCCCCTAAAGGCCGTTGGCCCCTCTGAAAAGTCATGGAGTGTCTGGACTTGTCAGCGAGTTTCTCCAGCATCACCCTTCGTTCGACTGAGAAGTCTCCTGTCCCAGCTGGTGAGCAATATCTCCTTGGGCTGTTGGACCGCCTGGCCGGTTCTGCTCGAACCATTTTTATTTGATGGTTTGCTCTGGACTACCCATAACAGAAAGTGATATAAATTGTGCTTATTATTAAGTGATGATGAAATGATTAATAAGCCAATAATAGAGGTAAAAGGGAATAATTCATAGCAATAATTAATTTAGCTTTTAACATGTTAATATGACAATGATTATTTTTATGTGTTAGTCGCACCATCTTAACAGTCCATAAAGATCTTCTATATTTATAATCTTTGACTTTCTTTTAGTTGGATTAGTTTTATTTTGTTGTAGTTTTTCTTCTTCTTCACGCGTGGATCAGAATCATTGAATGTAATCATGAGAGAGTGGTCTACATCAAGAAAGAAAACTTTCTTTTAGCTATTGGATGTCATTTCTATTAATTTTATTGTAGATTTGTCTTCTTCAAATCCACTTATATCTTTTAGAATCATCAAATATAACCACACAAGTATAGTTTATGCCAAGACTCCACCATATGAAAAAGATAGGTTACATTATTAGATAGAAGAATATCTTTGGTAATAATATTAGGTGATAAAGAATGCTAAACGATAGTGAGTTGTGGTATACATATGCATGCTGCTAGAGATAATTGATTTGAGTTTTATTAGCTTTTCATAGGTAGGATACAGAATTCATGTTTAATTGCCCGTAGATAGTGAGTTGTGGTATACAAATTATTTTCCAAGCATTTTAATGATAGTTTGTGAGGAGTTAGAAAATTTTCTTTTAGTTGGACACTAATTTTATTTTATTGTAGTTTTCTCTTCTTTTTCACTCGTGGATCCACATATTTTTTTAGGATCATTAAGTATAACCACACAACTTATGCCAAGAATCCACCGTATAAAAAATATAGGTTACATTTTTGGATAGAAATATTATGTGATAAAGAACGTTACGCGATATTAAGTGGAATACGCATGCTGCTAGAGATAATTAGCTAGTTTTGTTCTTATCAACTGCCCATATGTATAGTAGAAAGTCCATGTTTGATTGTGCTAGATGCACACGCATGCCAAAGTACGTGATTAGATAGTATTCGTTTACTTTCTTATTATTACAAGAAAATCTACTATCAATATTCTCAGCTCATAGATTAGAAGTACCTCAAAGCTTAATATTCCATGTTGAAAAATAATGCACTATAACTTTTTTTTTCTTTTTCCAGGGCTTCGTGAGCATAATCCCATAAGCAAAAGAGGATCATGCTGCGAGAAAAAGAGCAGAGAATTCATAATATTAAGAATTCAAGTCTCATACGCTATCCGTCAGGGCTGACACACGCTGGTCTTCTCTATGTTGCATTTTTTCCTAATGATTTTCTTCTAAGAGAAGCATTAAAAAAAAAATTCTTAAACGTTTCAATAATGGTTTTGTGAGTACTTAGAAAATTTTCTTTTAGCTAGACATTATTTTTATTTTATTGTAGTTTTCTCTTCTTCTTCACTCAAGCATCCACAATATATTCTTTAGAATCATCTAAGTATAACCAGAAAGGAAATATAGTTTATGGCAAGAATCCACCACATGAAAAAGATAGGTTACATTCCTGGATAGAAGAATAAGTTTGATAATAATATTATGTGATAAAGAACTCTAAACGACAATGAGTGTGGCATATGAACACTGCTAGAGATAATTAGCTTGTTTTTTATCAGCTGGCCATTGGTAGGGTAGAAAATTCATGTTTGATTGAGTCTAAATGCATATACATGCCAATTTACATGATTGATTAGTATCCATTTACCTTTGTATTGCAAAAAAAAAAAAGAAGTGCTAGTAGTATTCTCAGCTCGTTGATTGAAGCACCATAGAGTTAGATATTACATTTAGAAATAATAATCTATATATTTAAGAAAAAAGATGAATACACAACAAAGAGAGAATTGATAGTATTCAGAATTACAAGAGAGGAAGATGATAGAATTGATAGTATTAAGAATTCCAACTCTCAGACGCTATCTGATAGGGCTGACACACGTCGGTCGTCTCTGTGTTGCTTTTTTTGAAGGGTTTTCGTCTGAGAGAAGCATCAAAATTTTTTGCTAACATTTTATGATAGTTTTGTGTGCATTTAGAATTTGACACCTTTAATTTCCCCTTAGCATTTTTCCTACAGTTCTTTAAATAGGAATGTAAAAGTATTTTTGAAATGACATCATTTATGTCATCATAATATTTTCTAAATAATATAAAAATGATATCATTAACCATATGATAAAGACAACGTTTATCATATTAAAAAGACTAAACAAAAGCGAGATTATCAATTATCAAGTTTTATGCTGACAAGTATTATAAATGGACTATAATTTCAATTATTTTTTGGACTTCCTGAGCCATAATCCCATAAACAAAATATGATCATACTGTGGAGAGAAAAAGAATAGAGAATTCATAATATAAAGATTTCCATGTCTCACACGCTATTCATCGGGCTGACACACGTTGGTCGTTTGTGTGTTGCTTTTTTTGTAAGGGTTTTCGTCTAAGAGAAGCATCAAATTTTTACCCTAGGATTTTATGATAGTTTTGTGCGTACTTAGAATTTGAGACATTTTAACTTTTCCTTCTCATTTTTTTTGTAGTTCTTTAAATACGAACGTAAAAGTGTTTTTAAAAATTTTTGAAATGACATCATTAAAATTTTTCTGAATATTTTATAAAAAAATATAAAAATGTTATCATTAACCATATATATCACAAGGAATGTTTATCATATTAAAAACACTAAAACAAAGCAAGATTATCAATTATTTGACACCTTATATGTAGGATATTAATCCAAAACCCTGTTCATCAAGCTTAATTACTAGGACATGATTAAGCGTTGGCAAATATAGGTATCAATAGCATGAAGCAACATATAATACACCTATTTTAACATTGAACCTGTAAATTTAAGAAAATTATAGCTTTTGGCTACAAAAATTGGACAAGAGATGACTGTCTGGTATATAACACTGTAACAATGAGAATATTCATTAGACTAATCACTAATCTAGAATTCAATGCACCTCTCTTAGCACCATATATACCCTTCTTTTTTTTTTCTTTTTTTTTTTGTGTTATAATACACTGTCATTCCTCACATTGCGAAAGAGAGAGAGCTAAGAATGTTCGTATATGCAATACTCCAGAGAAAACTCTCTTTAACTGTACACGTTAAATGGCTGAAGCTGACTCTACACAACAATGAATTTCTTTTTCCTATGTTAATAGAGAGTGTAATGCAATAGTTGACTCTTTTGCTAGTAAGACTATGTCCTTGGCGTGCATGACTCTTTAGCCTAATGATGTTCCATGGTTTCAGGATTGCTATAATATTGATACAATGCCATGAGTCACGCATTAGTATATAGACCCTTTCTACCAAAAGAAAATAGAGGGCTGAAGCATGCGTTTGCAACTAAACATGGCTAAAGTGTAATCAACACGGTAGAAAATTCACGTCTAACTAGGTTTAGATTCAGACACATTACAACGTATTTCTCTCTCTCCACCATTTAATATCACTTGAGAAAAACGATTTATTTACCTTTTCTCTCAAGTTTCCTGTTCATTAATCCCATAAGTTGATAACATGACAATCAAGCAGCAAAGACAAAAGAGGCCAGGAGAGAATTCCAAGTTTCACACGCATTTGCCGTATCTAAGGGTTTCCATGATGAGTTGACTTGACCATAAGGATCTCTATCTCACATCTAGCTTTAGGACCTACTTGCCCAAACTGATGAGGTTTTGTTGACCAGGAAAATGGGAAAGTAATGAAGGATGGTTCTAGGAACAAAGTATGTGAATTAGAGAACACTATTCAAGTCTAATACAAGTCAAACAAGTAACTCTCACCCCAAATGGCAAGTGATTAACTAACAGAAACCTAAGAAAAAGACTTCAGTTACAGGACCACCATCTTCTTGTTTATAAACCTTTTCGTTCGATATTTTCAATGCTGACAATGACTAAATCTGAAGAACCCAGAATATTGCTACAGGAACATGAGAGAAAAACTTCTAGATCTTCAAAGAGTTTTTTTTTTTTAAGACTGTTTTCTTCTTTTTCCGGGTAGACAAATTCTATTTTTAGAGGCGGATATAACTATATTAAACCCATTCAAATGCTCTCAACGAATGAAACCCAGATTCTCAAAGTGAATTCGTGATACAATGAAGACCTAAGACTTCAAAGTCTTATGCCATGAAAAACAATCTCAAAAACTTGTGGGTCAGATTCAGAGATGGGTTACGTGGTTGTCAGGATATGTAGAAAAAACCATGAGTTGAGTACTCAATCTGTATTGCCCAGGCCTCCTTTTCAATATTTGAAAAGATAACAACGATGAACCCAGAAAACTTTCAATTAGTAAGCTGAAATGACAGAAGTTTGGTTCATCTACACTGAATATAGAACGATAATCCATTGATTTATACGTGAAGTGAGATTGAAATTTTCAATTCAAACCACATCATTAAGCTATGGAATTTAAGTAGGAACCCTTCAATATTTCTCATTAGAAATGAAAAAGAAGAACTCTTTCTCTCTCTCTCTCTTCAAGTCTCAAACAAATAAAACAAAATCACTGGAAGTATCTGACTACTATACCTCGTGCAGATCACTACAATGGGCAACTATCGTTAACATCGCCTTGAAATCTCCATGTTTACGTTTGACTAGGATTATTAGAGTAATAAATAAACTTCTTTAATTATATAATGTATACGTGTATGAGATTTATTGTATTTTGTTATATCACTCTATAAATTATTTGATACAACTTGGATCTTCTTGAGTGTGTAGTGGTTAGATGATTTCTTTTTGGGTATTAAGTAGTCAGGTGATTCCGCTTATATGTCTACTTTAATGGAATCTCCCTTAATGGAGTCTCCTATTTTATATCTTCACATGTTTTGGACCACATTTTAATGCCGAATTTATATATAAACAATTATTTCTCGTTCTCATGACCATAATGTTTTTTAAACATAACTTAAATAACAAAAAGAGAGAATCCTCCCTTATCCGTCGACAATACCGTATTGGCCGTGATTCACATGCTCAGGGTTAAAAATAAATATATACAATATACAATACACACCTGCAGTTGTGGGGACAAAGTTCTGTATTTTATTTTGAACAAATTGCATTGACACCTCAAAATGGAAGCCTTAAAGCATTGATACTCCACTTTATGTTTAAAAATTATAGAGACTTCAAAACTGATTTTTTATTGGATATATTTGTCAAATTTATCATTGAAAACGGTTAAATTACTGTTTATTTACAAAAATATCTTTATAATACACAGTGTATGAAAGATTTTCAGTAACAAATTGGACAAATATAACTATTGATGCGTGAGGCTCCCACCAACGTCCGGGTTTAGAGAAAACATAATGTATACAATTTTACTCCTGCTCAGTAAAAACCATTCTGGGACTAAACCCATGATGATCACTAGTTTATCATGGAGTCATTGCATAAAGTTTGCACCAGAATAGATATATTACGCACGTGTTCCATAGTCGAATTACTATCTTTCAGGTTTGTGGTCAGCTAATCACCTATTTCATGATATCTGGGAACTACCCAGAACGGTTTTGTTTTGTTTTGTTTCGATCTGGGAAACCACCCAGAAGAAAAGGATGAGAAGTTACAGTTTTGTTTCTATGTGAACGTGTTTTTTGAAAAACTTTGATAAAACCATCAACCTTGACTCTCTTTTTGTCCCATCTGTTCTTTACAGTCGATCAGAACCTTCAAAATGGAACTTTTGTTTGTAGAACCCCACTAGGGAATTTTCCTGGCAACAGAAATTTTTTTTGTAGTGTTTGACACGGTGTGGGCAATAGACAGCTTCTCATAATTGTGGAAATGAAACATAAAGCTATACCTTTCCCCTCAATTATTCATGGAAATCAATTCCGCTGGCTTGGATGAAGCTCTTGTTCAGAAGGACCAATTCCTATAATCCAAACAAACTTTGTTTGGATTCTTTTTTATGTTGAAAACTCAAAGTTCATAGCCAAGTTCTCTAGTGACAACTAGACAAGCACAGCTTCCAGAATCTAATAAACTCAGAAGAGTTAAGCAGTTATTAAATCTAGAATCATTCTTAAAATTGGAATAGAATAGTTGGCAAATTGTATTTTCAACTTTAGACAGCTAAGAAATAAAGGCTAAATGGGTCTTCTCAGTTTTTAAAATCTTGTCATTGTCATGTACGCATGAAGAACGAGTTTCAAAACTATAAAAATTGGAAGCTGAAGGCTTTTTCACATGTATAACTTCTTCCATCTTTAAAAGCCCAGCTCTGCAACTTATTCCCTCCATATAGCCTCATAACCAGAGCTTTCAACTCTGAAAACTAGAGCTTTGTTCTTGAATCTTGGTGGGTTCAAGACCCTCCAATGGAGAGAAGTGTTTCTCGAAGTATTTCTAGAAGTATTTCTAGAACAAGTTCTCGTGGAGGAAACACTACTCGTGTAGACAGTTACAATTCTTATTTTAGAAGAGAAAGTGCAGGTGATGTGTTTCGTCGATCTTCTCGTGCTGCTAGAGAAGAAGATGATGAAGAAGCTTTAACATGGGCTGCTATACAGAAACTTCCAACATGGGATCGTATGAGAAAAGGTATACTAGCTGGAGTTGAAGGTGAGGTTAAAGAGATTGATATTGAATGCCTTGGACCTCAAGAGAAGAAGATTTTGATTGAAAGATTAGAAGTTGAGAATGAGAAGTTCTTCTTAAGACTCAGAAATCGTATCAATAGGTAACAGCTCTGTCATTTCACTCTCCCCTTCAAAGAATCAATTTCTCTGTTTCTGGGTTTTCTTATTTTGAGCTCTGCTTTGCTCTGGTTTTCAATTTTGTTCAGAGTTGGAATAGAACTCCCAACAATTGAAGTTCGATTCGAGCATTTAAATGTCAATACAGAAGCTTATGGAGCCAGTAGATCTCTACCTACAATTCCCAACTTCACCATTAATATGATAGAGGTGATTCACTTGTAAATGATCAGGATGTTCATTTTTCTTAACCAAAATCTGGTTATTTTCCACATCTAACAATTGTTTTCTCATCTGGTATTTAAAGGGATTCTTGAGCTCTCTCCATCTTCTCCCTACTAAAAAGAGGCCATTATCAATCCTTCATGATGTTAGTGGAATAATCAAGCCCGGCAGGTACCAAATAAATTCTTATGATTCTGAGAATTAGTAAATGTTAAAGTTTTTTGGCTCAACAAGAAAAGACTTCAATTGACCCCTGTTGTGCAGGATGACATTGCTTCTGGGTCCCCCAACCTCAGGAAAGACAACTCTCCTGCTAGCTCTTGCTGGAAAGCTTGACAAAAATCTTAAGGTAGGTGGAAAATCAAAGAGTTCTTGATTATTCCTTGTGTGTTTCATCAGAAACTCATCTGTGTTCTTGAAATCTGTTTCAGTGTTCAGGGAGAGTAACCTACAATGGCCATGGAATGGATGAGTTTGTGCCACAGAGAGCATCTGCATATATTAGTCAAAGGGATCTCCATATAGGTGAAATGACAGTGAGAGAAACCTTGGCTTTTTCTGCAAGATGTCAAGGAGTTGGAAGTACTTATGGTATGTCATTAAAACTACCCCTTTCTATCAAATTTTTTTTGTCTTATCTTTTGTTTGGCTTCAACTGTTTCATAATATTTTATCATCTGCAGATCTGTTTTCTGAGTTAACAAGAAGAGAAAAGGAAGCAAATATCAAGCCAGATCCTGATATCGATCTTTTCATGAAGGTTTGGATTGAACAAGCTCTTTGTGTTGTAGTTCCACACATGAATTCAGATCTATTCCCAATGCTTATATAAATTACTATACTTTGTTGGTATCAAAGCACTAGAGATGATAAAGATTCCTGATTTTTTTAAATTAGAAAAACTAGTTCTCTGATGATAATTTAAATACTGAATTTAGATTGGTTCCAGAATATGTCCTATGGTTTTGGGCCCATGTTTTTTTTTAAAAGCCCACTGGAAAGCCAATGGATGTATTGCTGACAGCACAGCGAATATTTCAGAGAATAAAAATACTATAGAAAATATTTAAAGAGGGTGGACTTAAGTCGCTTCTCAAAAGAGTAAGACCTTTCTTGATTATAAAAACATTATATAAAATTTTGAATCAATATATAGCCAACCGTCTCCCCCAAATTTAGCTTACAAGGTCCAAACTAGGGGTATAAGTTTGGCTCTAATGATCCGAACTTATTTATGGGACACCCTAAGCCTGATCAGGGTCTAGAGTCGTTTTGATCAACACCAAGAGTAGGTTAGAATTGATAAATACAACACCTGACTGAGGGCATGGTTGACTTAAGATTGAGACCTTGACCCAGCCCAACATGACCCTGATTCTTTTTTGGGTGAGCTTTAGCTCTTTTTGGTTGGAGGGGCTCCCTTCATTCACCGTTGATGGGATGCATTTACTTTTATTTTTTACTTTTTTAAATGCATGAAAAATCGGAGCCAAATAGGATTAATTAGGATCCATCAAGACCAAAAATGGTCAACCCAGACCAAGTGTCAAACCAGACCAATTTGGCCCTGCCCAGCTTGATCAAGGTTAATCACAAAGGGCCTGGGCTCGGCTGAACATGACAGGGTTGGGTCTAGGTCAAGAGTTTTAAACCCTAAGTCAGGATTAGGGTTGGGCAGGGCTACACCAAAGAGAGCCAGGTAGGTTTTGGGAAAACTGGACCAACCAACCTGTTTCACCTCTATGCTATGAAGAAATCACGAAATTCATTCAGTTTTATTCTTACCATTCACATTTTCTAAATAAAATAATGAGCTTAAATTTTATTTTTATTTATTTTTTATTTGTTTTGGGGTACATTTGTAGGCAGCAGCTTTAGAAGGGAATGATGACAGTGTGATCACAGATGTAATCTTAAAGGTATGTTCAACTCAGTAAGGAGCTCTTCTATTATGGATTAATGGTGATAATCAATGAAAAATAACCAAAGTAGTTATCAATTAAACTCAGCTATTCAATCTTTGTAGATTTTGGGTCTTGAGGTTTGTGCTGATACCTTAGTGGGAGATGAAATGCTTAGAGGTATCTCTGGAGGACAAAGAAAGCGTCTCACCACTGGTGAGATGTTGGTTGGACAAGCAAGAGCTCTTTTCATGGATGAGATATCAAATGGTTTGGACAGTTCAACAACATTTCAAATTGTGAAGTCACTGAGGAATTACATTCAGATTCTAAGTGGGACAGCCTTCGTCTCCCTGCTCCAGCCAGCACCAGAAACTTTCGAGCTGTTTGATGACATTGTTCTTTTATCCGATGGACAGATTGTGTATCAAGGTCCCAGAGAATTTGTTCTTGAGTTCTTTGAGTCCATGGGATTCAAATGCCCTGAGAGGAAAGGAATTGCTGACTTCTTACAAGAAGTAAGTATCTTGATGGTAATTATAATCTTTATAGCTTGTGTGAAACCTTGGAGATGATTTATATTGTAACCCATTTTGTAGGTAACATCAAGAAAAGATCAACAACAGTACTGGAATGACAAAGACAAGCCTTACAGATATGTTTCTGTCAAGGCATTTGTGGAAGCATTCCAGTCATTCCATGTCGGCCGGAAGCTAGCAGATGAGCTTGCTACCCCCTTCGATAAAACCAAGAGCCACCCTGCTGCTTTAACAACTGAAAAGTATGGAGTGACCAAAACAGAACTGTTGAGAGCTTCTATGGATAGAGAACTGTTGTTGATGAAAAGAAACTCATTTGTATATATTTTCAAGACAGTGCAAGTAAGTAACATGTTCTATTGATCCAATGTTGTTTGGTCTAGTTTCTAGCTACCAAGTTCTGAGAACATATCAGTAAATGAATTCTTATCTTGTTGATTTCAGCTTGTTGTTATGGCATTCATAACAATGACAGTTTTTCTGCGGACTAAGATGCACCGTGATACAATACTTAATGGTGGCGCATACGCGAGTGCTCTCTTCTTTGCTCTCATGTCAATTATGTTGAATGGGTTCTCAGAGGTGGCTATGACTATCTTGAAACTTCCTGTATTTTTCAAGCAAAGAGACCTTCGGTTCTTCCCTTCATGGGCATACGCATTACCAACATGGATCCTAAAGATCCCAATAAGTTTCATTGAAGTTGCAGTTTGGGTGTTCATGACATACTATGTAATTGGCTTTGACCCAAATGTTGGAAGGTAAGTATCAAATGAGAAGGATTATTTAGAGTTTCACCATTGGAAATTACACTTAAATACTGCTTTCATTCTGTCATCAAATAATCCAGATAATGTTCCAACTGCAGGCTGTTCAAACAGTACCTCCTCCTTCTATGTGTCACCCAAATGTCATCTGGATTGTTTCGATTCATTGCAGCATCGGGTAGGAATGAGATCATCGCAAACACATTTGGGGCTTTCAGTTTGCTGATCATACTGGTTATGGGAGGATATATCTTGTCACGTGGTATGCTCCAACCTGAACTAAGCATTATGCATCAGTTTAGATTGAATGAATTTCAATTCCCATGACTTTTAAGGTAGTTCTTAGTAAAGTTGAATCCCATTACACATGACTACAAAGTATTCAACCAAAACACTAATCCAATTCTTTGTATTTTGGATTTGAAAATCTTAATAGATCAGCCTAAAAACTAAGTTCTATTTTTCTCACTGCCAGCAAATCTGGTAATCAAATTCATACGTTGTCTTTTCTATGACTCAGAGAACATAAAGAAGTGGTGGATATGGGGTTACTGGATCTCTCCTATTATGTATGGTCAAAATGCAATTGCAGTGAACGAGTTTCTTGGGCATAGTTGGAGTCAAGTAAGAATATTTTCTTTCGTCCAAGAGCTGAAAATGAACAGAACAACATAATGAAAGATCTTGAATAAAGAAAAACACTTTTGAATAACATTTCTGTGGTGCAGATTTTACCCAACACCAATGAGACTCTAGGGATGGCAGTCATGCAGTCTAAGGGGTTCTATACTGAAGCATACTGGTATTGGATTGGAGTAGGAGCATTGATCGGTTATGTTTTCCTGTTCAATCTTTTCTACACCTGTGCACTTGCGTATCTTAAACGTAAGTATAACCTATTGTGGTCTGGAACTCTTAAATCTGATTCAATATGTTTTAACAAATAAATCACATTATTCCTGCAGCATTTAAGGGCACTCAGGCAGTTTTCACTGATGAAGATGATTCTACCAACGAAAGTACAGAACTAACCAACATGTCCTCCATGAATAGCAGCATTGAGGGTCAGATATATATATTCAGATGTGTTACTTTATGATGCATTTCCTTTATGGGGTTCTAACTTATAACTTCTTTGTACTAACTAAATACCTTAATGTATAATACAGAAAGCAGTAGTGGAGCTCAAAACAAAAGGCGGGGAATGGTTCTTCCATTTGAACCTCTTTCCATCACTTTTGATAATATAAAATACTCTGTAGACATGCCACAGGTGGGGTAAAGTTTTGCAAAATGTGAAAATGTGTAGCAGAGAAGCATAGTTTCTTATTCTGTGTCTTTTTGAATACAGGAATTGAAAGCACAAGGTGTCACAGAAGACCGCTTGGAGCTTCTCAAGGGAATTAGTGGAGCTTTTAGGCCTGGAGTTCTTACAGCTTTGATGGGTGTTAGTGGTGCTGGAAAGACCACTCTGATGGATGTCTTAGCAGGAAGAAAAACTGGTGGATACATTGATGGAAACATCACCATATCAGGGTACCCTAAGAAGCAGGAGACATTTGCTCGTATTTCAGGATACTGTGAGCAAAATGACATCCACTCCCCCAATGTGACAGTATATGAATCTCTTCTCTTTTCTTCCTGGCTTCGGTTACCTTCAGAAGTTGATGAAAATGCAAGAAAGGTTAGTGGATTTGAGACTTCTATTATTGATTTATTTTATGTGTTAGGAACCCAGGTAGAACTCATCCTCAAATGCTAGCCCCTGTGTACATATAATTCTCCACATTGGGCTACTCACACCCAATGTGGGATTATTAGTTCTGCCTTCTGCTTGGAACCCTTAAAGTATGCTGACATATTGAGCAGTTACTAATTTTTAAAACAAATGGTGGTTGTAGGTGTTCATTGAGGAGGTCATGGATCTTGTGGAACTGGCTCCACTGAGAGATGCATTGGTTGGACTACCGGGTGTAAGTGGTTTATCAACAGAGCAGCGAAAGAGACTCACTATTGCGGTTGAACTTGTTGCAAATCCTTCTATAATATTCATGGATGAGCCAACCACTGGACTTGATGCAAGATCAGCAGCAATAGTGATGAGAACAGTGAGGAACACTGTTGACACTGGAAGAACTGTAGTGTGCACCATCCACCAGCCAGGCATTGATATATTTGAAGCTTTTGATGAGGTTAGTTATGGATTAAATTAAAGAACTACTACATTATGGCTTTCATAACATATGCAAGATATTTATGCTTTTATGTTGGGCAACACAGCTATTCTTGTTGAAGCAAGGAGGAGAGGAAATATATGTTGGTCCACTGGGGAGGTATTCTTGTCATTTGATAGAATATTTTGAGGTGAGCAATACAATAGAAAGTACCATATTGGAGAATTATTCTTTTAAGTTGTTATGATTGTCTCCATGATTAACATCAATTGTATCTTATGAAGAGCATTGAAGGAATACACAAAATCAAAGACGGTCAAAATCCAGCTGCATGGATGCTTGAAGTTTCGTCTATATCCCAAGAAGCAACTCTCAGAGTGAACTTTGCAGAGATTTACAAAAACTCTGAATTGTACCAGTGAGTATATTTATCCTTTTTGGCAAAATTTACTTCATTCAATAAGATCTGATGCTAGGACTGGACTTTTGGAGCCATGAATACCATCACTATATCCTGTCCCCATTATAAAATGATCTAAACATCCTTCATTAGGGCAGTCAGATTCCATGAATTAAGAATACTATGAGTAAGTTATCTCAATTCTAATCTAGTTCATTTTTTTACTGGATCCTTCAGGAGGAACAGAACAATGATTGAGCAGATGAGCAAACCAAGCTCTGGTTCAAAGGAACTCCATTTCACTACTCGATATGCACGATCTTTTGTCAAACAATGCTATGTTTGCCTTCTGAAACAACATTGGTCTTACTGGCGTAACCCATCATACACTGCCGTGCGGCTTCTCTTCACAACCTTTGTAGCCCTCATGTTTGGAACAATATTTTGGAATCTCGGAACCAAAAGGTAATATATGTTAGAAATTAAGAGCAAGAATCCAAAGTTCTACACTTACTAACTTGATTAAATGACGAAAACTGCAGCCAAATTCCACAAGATATCTTGAATGCAATGGGTTCTATGTATGCTGCTGTTATCTTTCTTGGGATACAGAATGCCTCTGCAGTGCAACCTGTTGTAGATATTGAAAGAACAGTTTTTTACAGAGAAAGGGCAGCTGGAATGTATTCAGCAATGCCATATGCCGTTGCACAGGTATACATTTACATTTAGAGTATAGTAAAGTAAACTACTGATTTATATTTTACAAACAATTTAACCATTAAATCTTGTTTCAATTTTAGGTCTGCGTTGAGCTTCCATATGTCTTCCTACAAAGTATAATATATTCTGCTATAGTGTATGCCATGATTGGGTTTCATTGGGAGGTCCAGAAGTTCTTCTGGTATCTCTTCTTCATGTACTTCACACTGTTATATTTTACCTTCTACGGTATGATGACAGTGGCCATGACACCCAACCGGAACATGGCCGCTGTAATTTCTACAGCATTCTATGCAATTTCAAACCTCTTTGCCGGATTCGTTGTTCCAAAACCAGTAAGTTCAACATTGATCCTTGGCTAGTATAGAGAAGTTAAATTTTATGATGGAATAATAATATATATCTTTATGGTTCTTAACAGAAAATTCCAGTGTGGTGGAGTTGGTTCTATTGGATAAGCCCTGTGTCTTGGACATTGTATGGGTTGGTTGCCTCACAATATGGAGATATAAAAGATAAGTTTACAACAGGGGAACTTGTGGAAGACTTTGTGAGAACCTACTTTGGTTTTAAACACAGTTTTGTAGGAGTAGTGGCTATTGTGATTGTTGGGTTTGCAGTCTTGTTTGCTCTCCTCTTTGGTTTCTCAATAAGGGTTTTGAACTTCCAGAAAAGATGATCAAGATCTCATAAACCATTCGGAGAGAGCTAATCAAGCAAGTATACTCCAATTCATCCATGCAGACAAACTTACCAGAAGCAAGACAAAGTTCCAAAATATAGAAAATAAGATTCTTTCGTTCTTTTCCTTTGAATGTCTGGAAGTATTTGTCTTCTTTTTTATTTTTATTTCTTTAAATTTTTTCTGTGTTCTAATGGCTGCTTCCTTCCCTTTGTTCTTGGGTGGTCATAAAGATGAACTTTTTTTTTGTTACTTTGGGTTCAGCGGTTAAGGCTGAAAATCCAACCCTTGTATGTACATCACTATATTTGTTCTCTCTTCAGATAAAAGAAAAATCCTTCTCTGTTAGTGGCTCAGCAGGTTGTCAACTCTTACTTCTACTTTGTAAAATATATTTGTTGAAAAAAAATACTAGACTCGTGATGTTTTCCAGTACTCTTTTCATATTTTCATATTTCCAAGATTGAGAGAGAAGGAACTTCTATAGGAATGAAAACTGTGCGCGAGACATATGGGATGAAATGATCATCTCATCCCAATCAAACATGCAAAAAAAAATGCCCACATGGAAAGCCATACACTATGATAGGAACCCTAGACTGGCAAGGGCTCAACTTAACTTCAAAGTGATGATGTAGGGTTTGTTTTGAACAAGGACTGCTTGGTTCTGATGTTTTCACAATGAAGAGAAAACAGAGGTCAAAGCCTCCTTTTAATTGTTTCATCTTTCATTCTGTTATGTCTCTTTGTATTAGGTAGGTGTTAGGAATGTAAAATCTACATAGCCTTATCCAAGATTGTTTCAAAGACTTGAACTCATGACCAAGCATTCAGCAACTGATGGATAGCTAACTCAAACAATCAAGCTTATTTAATTACTCACTTTGGCATGGATGGTAGAAAGTGAATTCAAACCCCAAAGCTCTTTCTCTCCCTCAAAAAATTTGTTGAGTCCAAAAAAATAGAATTTGGTAAAATTACCTACATTTGAAGTTATATGATCATCAATGGGAAAAGACTTACAAGTCAACAATGATATCTTTTTCATTGTTAAAAGAAAACTTAACCCCTGTGGAGACATTGGATTAGTATGGCAAACTTAGTTAACCTTTTGCAATTAGTGTGCAATTTGTGTGATTATCCAAAAATAGTATAATGATATCCTCAACCTTGTTGAAAAGATTTGCATTGTCTATCATTGTTTATACATGATTTAGAAGATTAAAAGATTCTTCACAAATAATATGAAAGTATTACAATAAATAAATAAAAAATGAAGGGATGAATAATATCAACAATACTATGAAAAGAGAATGCTTCCTAAGCGCATGCAAAACACAACCCCTGCTCCTAAAGAGCATGGAATGACCACTACACCCACAAAATTTTCTAGCCTTTTATGAAGCTGGAAAAAAGATTTAAAATGAAAATAAATCAATCATTTCATATAGCCTTATGCCCAAAGACAAGTGCCTCACATCAGTCTCATTAGATAATATTCTTTTCCTATTGACTTTCAAATTTGAGTTCAGCAGAAAAATAGAAAATAAAAATAAAAAACCATTTACATATAAGCTAAAACATTCGCCAAAAATCATATAAAGAGTATGGATCCTTAAAACAGTCCGAGTACCAAAATATCGTTCACATCATTGACTTTAATTACATTTACATCCATCATAGTAATAGGAAAAAAGCATACAAAAGTTATTTGACTCCAGCGGTAAACTTTTCTCGACCAAATCCTTGCAAGATTCTTGTGGCCTTCAGTGATAGCATGTTCTCTGTACTTCCAAAGCTTAACACAACAAAACAAAATTTATATTTTAAAAATCCACGTATAACCTACCTATATAACATAGTATGGATTTGCCATTTACAAATTAGAGAAGGATAAGCAAGCAAGAGAGAGAGAGAGAGAGAGAGAGAGAGAGAAAAAGAAAGAAAGAAGAGAAGTGACTGAAAAATGAAGCATGGTATATATGATTCAATTTTTTTCCTGGTTGAATAGTGTTGTGAGGACCAAACAGTCACTCCCTTATTCCATACTGAATGTCATTGTATATTTGGTTTTGTGTAAGGTCTTGTTTCTTAATCAATCTCGAGTTTTTCTATTCCTACTTACTTCTGAACTTCTTTTTTCACTCAAAGTAGGATTTACTCAAATTGTAACCTATAAATACCCTATTAGGGCCTATGAATAAGTCAACTTTCTTTAAGCAATAATATCTCAGGCTCACATCTTATGAGAGCTTTATGCTCAAGTTTTGATTTCCTCCCAACTTCTGATAATTTTTTATGAACTAATAGTAGTAAAGATCTTCCTCAAACTTAGACCTTAAGCAAGGCTGGTTTTCTTGTTCATTTCCCAACTGCAGTCTAGTTACTTTCTACTTTCTTTTTTAGCTGACTGGTTTTTCTCAAACTCACTTGAAGATTGGAGCTTCTCTAGAACCCTTATCCTATTACCGAGTGCAATTTTTTTTAGTAAAAACCCTTGCCCTCTCTCCCTCCCCCTTTTCTAGTTACTTGGAAAAATAAAAAATAAAAAATAAAAAAGGAATAGTGATTATTGACTAATAGTGTTCTGATACCAATTATCAATATCAGATTTATAAATCAACAATCACAAGAAATAAGTTGGGAGAGAATAGCTGAAAGACTAAACTAACAATTATTAACAACATCTACCCTCTAATTTATTTTTACTAGCTAGTTTATTATAAAGAATAATTATTTTTATTTAAACTAGAAAAATAAAATATAATGAAACTAGGAAAAGTGGATCACAAACGGAATAAGAAAAAAAAATATCAATATAACGTACTCTACAACTATCTCAGGGTTTTAACACTTTTATATGCATATAACTTATAAAATATAATAAACTTAAAATTCATTCATAAATTTATAGATTCACAGGGTTATTATCACAAAATTGCAAAGATAGTGTTAATTTTTTTAAATAGTTCAAGAATAACTAAAAATAACCAAGAGGGGTAAAATTAGTAACCAAGTCAACCAATTTCTTAAATGAAAACGAAATTTTGTCCTTATATAAAATAAGACTATCCATAAATTTTGACTTTTCAAAGGAGCATATTAATGTATGAAAGAAAATGTCTCAAAAGAAAAAAGAAAAAAAATTAACTAACCACAGAAGAAAACAAGTTGCTTAAATCGATCTTACCAATTATATTTTAAAAGATATGTTGTTCCTTTCTTAATTAAGAATTGCACTTAAAACTATAATTATATTAAAGATACCATCTTGACAAGAACAAAAAATGTTACAATATTGAAATACATAAAAACTCACCTAGTAAACTTTCCTTCTAAACAATTTTCTTGACATACCCTTCTTTGCAGACAACTTGTTACCATCACACCGTTGTTGGGGCTTTAAAGAAACAGATTTGTGAGTATTTTCAACAGTTATTTCTTCTTTAACTTCACTTTCACTAGTAACTTCAACTTTTTTCTGTTTCTTTGAAGAAGCTGATCCATTTCCTTTCCCAACTATTTTTTCCTCTTTTACCTCAGCCTCAATTACCGCATCTGTTACTTCACTTTCACCATTAAAACGAATTTTTTGCTTTTGGTTTTTCGAAGCAGCTCTTTTGCCATTATCACCTTTTTTCCCTTTTCTTACTTTACTTTGACTACTGACATTCTCTAGTTGCCTTTCAGGATGAAGTCCTTCATCAACCTTAGTTTCTATTGTCTTCTCTGCTTCACCATTTTGTTTCTCTTGCTCATTAACATTTTTGTTGAGGATAAAGCTTGAGTCACTTTCAAATCCTTCATCTGCCACAGTGACTGTCACTTTCGCTGCTCTAGTATTTCGTTTCCCTTTCTCAGCACCATTTTTTTCCTTCCCACCAACATTTTTGGTATTTTCTTGTTTAACACTGGAGGCTCTCACAATATAAATCTGCATAACAAACAACATAGCATATGTTAGAAATATATAAGAGTACAATAATGGATGCCTAAGGCCACAAAGCATACTTGGTAGCATACATACATATAGGTTCCTACCTTAAATCTGTTTGGCTCAAATAGTTCAAAAACTAATGCATCTCCATCATCCAATTTGTGGTCTAAAGCAAACCCTCTCCAACCTCCACTAAGACCTTGTCTGCTCCCAATATAGAGTGCATCAGATTTTGAGCCAGCCTCATCCTCCAAAATCATATTAACATCTTTTGAAGGAAGATGGTCTTTGCTAAACTTCGAAGGGAGACCCTACAAAACAGAAAATCAAGAATGTCATTTGGCATTTTAATAATGGATAACATTCCACTAGCTAGAACTTAAACAAACTTCCTATAACATAGCTCACCAGCCAAAAACAACTGTAGACATGGGATCGAACCATTGACTTAATGAAACATGGATTTTTAGATCCCAAGTTACTCTGAAGCATCTCTGCATTGCGAAAAGCACGGGCTCGTTGTTCATTAGAAGCAAATTTTACTTCATCGGCAGGTCTTCCAAGATAACTGAAATTAAAAGAAGAAAAGAAAAAAAGAATTCATGGAAATTCAAAACCATAATATATATATATAAAATAAGAAATCAGCGTTACATAAATTCAACCTCTTCCATGAACTTGACTTTGACCTTTTGCGTTGAGGTGAAGGACGTATGTCAGGCTATAAAGAAATGATTAAGAAGGACAAAGTTTAGAATTAATTTGAAATAACTCATAAACTGACAAGGCAAACCAAAAGAACTTGTGACAGTAGTGCTGAAAATCAGTCACCATATTCAACAAAACTAATACTCATCCCAACAACTATGGCAAAAATATAGTTAATTTCCACATAAAAAACCAACGAGTAATGGAATCAGGAAATGGCAAGAGACAACTAGAAGTGTCCTCGGGCTTTTGTTAGTATGCATTAAAAAGATTTTAACAGAGTGATTTAGCATTTAAAGATGCTTTTCTTCTGAACGATTGAGAGGATGGCACTTACTGCAACAGAATAAGAAGGAACCAGGTTCCTTGGTCGTGATGAACGCCTCAGCTCTAACACGTCGATGCTTCTCTTTAATCTGGGCTTTGCAGGATGTTGCTGTACCAAAAAGAAATATATAAAGAATGTTACGATGTACAAACTTCTATCAAGTTCATGATTAAAGATTTCAATTTTTTGGGGTGAATAGAGGCTATAGTAAACCAAGATTAAGCCATATCCATAAAATGGTCAAACAATATTTCAGAAGGGCCTTACAAATATGTCCATCTCCTAAAGAGGGTTAAGAACGCCCTTTTATTTCCCAATTTTATAATAAAATTGAATTTAGCTTCAATTGGCAATAAAGAAAATTTATTCATCAAAAACTGAACAGCACTAACAATAATATTGCAATCAAACTAAATGTGCTTTCTATCCAATTCCATAACTTCATCAACAAATTCTGTAACATGTTACTTGGTTTTATGAGATTCAATGATAACATTAGTTAATTCTAATCGTACGTTATAAAAACGCAGGAATAGAAGGGATATTGTAAGGATCATCATCAAATAGAACCTAACAATAAATGCCCCTTGCCCAGAATAATGCTTGTAATTCCAACCATAAGATAGACAGGTTAGGATTTGGATTAATCAAGTATCAAATTTTAGCCACAAATTCAATCAGTGATTCTTCAAGGCAATGGCATAACCCACACATGCACATAGCTGTCATGGAGTCTAGACAACCCAAGGCATTCGAGGGGGGCTCAATGCAAGGTGCCTTGACAATATGCCCATCATGCTCTTGGACCCCTTGTAATCCCATTTGCATGCTTTACACTCCTGGTTGTTTCTTCTTTTCTTTCTTTTTTTTTTCCAAGCCAATATGGATTGGGTATTCATTCAAAAAAAAATATACATATATATATATATGGTTTGGAGTAAAATTTTGACATTTGGGTAGGGGACAAAGGATCAAAGTATTCAAATGTCCACAAAAAATGGAAATGTTGGAGCTTTTATGAGGCAGATATTTGTTGACGTGTCTTCACCTCTGAGTGTCCATAACAAGACCCAAGAGAGAGAATAATAAATTTGTAGTGCTAAAAGAATGGAAAATGGAGGGCAGTGATTAACCCAAAATAAAAATAGAAGTAAAGGGGAATTTGAACTTACTGGGGACTTCTTTTGAGAGTCTGTGACCTCCGATAAGCTTTTTGAGATCTTCAAAATACCCAAATCCTACAACTCAAAACAAATAAAAAAATAAATAAAAAAGCACATGAAGTAATGTTATCACAAGCACAAGGAACATACTACTTGAACGCAAGGCTCAACCATTATGCCTTGACGAATACCATGAGCAAGGTTTCAGTAACACATGTATTTCATGTACTTCAACCAGTGGAAAGGATGGCACACCAAGCAAAAGCTTGTTTATTTTCTTGATTTTTAAGGATAAGAATGGTAGTCTAATTGTGCTTTAATTGCTTCTAGTACTAATCATTTTATGATGTGTTTGCAATTAATTATTTAGCAGAAAAAAATATGTACGCAATTAATTGAAATTTGTGAATCCAGAAAAATAGTGTTATGTGGAGACTTTTGTCAGTCATAATATAATTTTTAACCTGTCAGATTATATGGTTGGCTCACCCCCCCCCCCCCAAAAAAATAATGGGTCTGATTAACAGCTTAGTGCACTTCACAAATTTGAATGGAGCTGCACCAATTGATTAAAGGGTGACAGTTGAAGATTAATTGAGCACTGCAAGCTAGTGAACCGCCAAGCGAAGTCCCAGGTTGAATCTTCCTCTTCCTAATCCTTTTTATTTTTCTTGTTGATTGTGTCATTCTTCTTCTCTTTCAAGCTTCTCCTTTTTTTCTCTTCCGAGCAAACAACCAGTCTCCTCTATCATCTGACCACCTCTCCCTATAGGAAAACTACAGCAGTGTCTGTTTTTTTTACCAGACTATAAGAAGACTCTTCTCTTCTTCTCATCATTGTGGTCCCGCAATTTCTCTTCCTTTTCTGATCCTTCTCTTTCTTCCTCTTTTCTCCTGTTATCTCCTCACCCCATCACCCGTATCTAGCTTCATTTATTTAGCAAGTTCCATGGCAATGGAGTCTTACAAAAGGCTTTACTCAAACTAGGAGTTCA